>NC_059455.1:49263984-49463984 GCF_905237065.1 Salmo salar | reverse complement strand
TATTAAAGCATTTGTAGCTGCTATTTGCTGAAGTTCAATCCAGAAATGGTTCCGTGACATCCCCACAATACATTGTTACATATCTTTGATCCAACAGAGGTGCAATCTCATAGGTTTCATACAGTTTCCCCCCCCCTATGTGATTCTTGTGGTTAAAATCAATCAATCAAATGTATTGACAAAGCCCTTTTTTACATCAGCCGATGTCACAAAGTGCTTATACAGAAAAACCAGCCTAAAATCAACAACAACTCTAAAAGAGTCCTGTCCTTTTAGGGAAGTCTTCCAAACAGCCATCCTATTCCCTTCATAGCGCACCACAGGGCTCTAAGGGAGTGCACTGTTGGCAGAATAGGGTGCTTTTTGGAACATACTCTGGCTAGGACCCTCGGTGAGTTCCCCCCTCACTGATCAAAGGATCGTTTCTACGACAAAGTGAACAGAGAACTAGAGAGAGCTCTGTCTCTCCGTCATGGACTCCTATCAACAACGATAAAACCACTCGTCAGCGGACGCGTCTACCATAGAAGTCAATGTGTGTGTGACACAACTCCTGCCAAACACCACATTTCTTCTTCACATACCTCCCCTGTGTGTGTGTGTGGTCCAGTGACCTAGAAGGCAGCACCTGAATTAAACCTGTCTCAGGTCGCTGAAGACCCCACGGTGTTTAAACAACATCAGAGGCTACAATGAAATGGCATCGTACCCCCCAACCTGCACACTGACTGACATAACCTCACCACTAACCCTCCTGACAGACATAACCTCACCACTAACCCTCATGACTGACATAACCTAACCAATAACCCTCCTGACAGACATAACCTCACCACTAACCCTCCTGACTGACATAACCTCACCACTAACCCTCCTGACTGACATAATCTCACCACTAACCCTCCTGACTGACATAACCTCACCACTAACCCTTCTGACTGACTGACATAACCTCACCACCAACCCTCCTGACTGACTGACATAACCTCACCACTTACCCTCCTGACAGACATAGATAACCTCACCACTAACCCTCCTGACTGACTGACATAACCTCACGACTAACCCTCCTGACTGACTGACATAACCTCACCACTAACCCTCCTGACTGACTGACATAACCTCACCACTAACCCTCCTGACTGACTGACATAACCTCACCACTAACCCTCCTGACTGACTGACATAACCTCACCACTAACCCTCCTGACTGATAAAACCTCACCATTAACCCTCCTGTCTGAATGACATAACCTCACCACTAACCCTCCTGACTGACTGACATAACCTCAACACTAACCCTCCTGACTGACTTACATAACCTCACCACTAACCCGCCTGACTGACTGACATAACCTCACCATTAACCCTCCTGACTGACATAACTTTACCACTAACCTTCCTGACTGATTGACATAACCTCAACACTAACCCTCCTGACAGACAGACATAACCTTACCACTAACCTTCCTGACTGATTGACATAACCTCACCACTAACCCTCCTGACTGAAATAACCTCACCACTAACCATCCTGACTGACAGACATAACCTCACCACTAACCCTCCTGACAGACAGACATAACCTCATCACTAACCCTCCTGACTGACAGACATAACCTCACCACTAACCCTCCTGACAGACAGACATAACCTCACCACTAACCCTCCTGACAGACAGACATAACCTCACCACTAACCCTCCTGACAGACTGACATAACCTCACCACTAACCCTCCTGACAGACAGACATAACCTCACCACTAACCCTCCTGACAGACACACATAACCTCACCACTAACCCTCCTGACAGACAGACATAACCTCACCACTAACCCTCCTGACAGACAGACATAACCTCACCACTAACCCTCCTGAGAGACAGACATAACCTCACAACTAACACTCCTGACAGACAGACATAACCTCACCACTAACCCTCCTGACAGACAGACATAACCTCACCACTAACCCTCCTGATAGACAGACATAACCTCACCACTAACCCTCCTGACTGACATAACCTCACCACTAACCCTCCTGACTGACATAACCTCACCACTAACCCTCCTGACTGACTGACATAACCTCACCACTAAACCTCCTGACAGACAGACATAACCTCACCACTAACGATCCTGACTGACATAACCTCACCACTAACCCTCCTGACTGACTGACATAACCTCACCACTAACCCTCCTGACTGACTGACATAACCTCACCACTAACCCTCCTGACTGACTGACATAACCTCACCACTAACCCTCCTGACTGATAAAACCTCACCATTAACCCTCCTGTCTGAATGACATAACCTCACCACTAACCCTCCTGACTGACTGACATAACCTCAACACTAACCCTCCTGACTGACTTACATAACCTCACCACTAACCCGCCTGACTGACTGACATAACCTCACCATTAACCCTCCTGACTGACATAACTTTACCACTAACCTTCCTGACTGATTGACATAACCTCAACACTAACCCTCCTGACAGACAGACATAACCTTACCACTAACCTTCCTGACTGATTGACATAACCTCACCACTAACCCTCCTGACTGAAATAACCTCACCACTAACCATCCTGACTGACAGACATAACCTCACCACTAACCCTCCTGACAGACAGACATAACCTCACCACTAACCCTCCTGACTGACAGACATAACCTCACCACTAACCCTCCTGACAGACAGACATAACCTCACCACTAACCCTCCTGACAGACAGACATAACCTCACCACTAACCCTCCTGACAGACTGACATAACCTCACCACTAACCCTCCTGACAGACAGACATAACCTCACCACTAACCCTCCTGACAGACACACATAACCTCACCACTAACCCTCCTGACAGACAGACATAACCTCACCACTAACCCTCCTGACAGACAGACATAACCTCACCACTAACCCTCCTGAGAGACAGACATAACCTCACAACTAACACTCCTGACAGACAGACATAACCTCACCACTAACCCTCCTGACAGACAGACATAACCTCACCACTAACCCTCCTGATAGACAGACATAACCTCACCACTAACCCTCCTGACTGACATAACCTCACCACTAACCCTCCTGACTGACATAACCTCACCACTAACCCTCCTGACTGACTGACATAACCTCACCACTAAACCTCCTGACAGACAGACATAACCTCACCACTAACGATCCTGACTGACATAACCTCACCACTAACCCTCCTGACTTACATATCCTCACCACTAACCCTCATGACTGACATAACCTCACCACTAACCCTCCTGACTGACTGACATAACCTCACCACTAACCCTCCTGACTGACATAACCTCACCACTAACCCTCCTGACTGACATAACCTCACCACTAACACTCCTGACTGACTGACATAACCTCACCACTAACCCTCCTGACTGACTGACATAACCTCACCACTAACCCTCATGACAGACAGACATAATCTAACCACTAACCCTCCTGACAGACTGACATAACCTCACCACTAACCCTCCTGACAGACTGACATAACCTCACCACTAACCCACCTGACAGACAGACATAACAAGACCACTAACCCTCCTGACAGACAAATCCTCACCACTAACCCTCCTGACTTGACTGACATAACCTCACCACTAACCCTCCTGACTTACAGACATAACCTCACCACTGACCCTCCTGCCTGACATAACCTCACCACTAACCCTCCTGACTGACATAACCTCACCACTAACCCACCTGACTGACATAACCTAACCAATAACCCTCCTGACAGACATAACCTCACCACTAACCCTCCTGACTGACATAACCTCACCACTAACCCTCCTGACTGACATAATCTCACCACTAACCCTCCTGACTGACATAACCTCAACACTAACCCTTCTGACTGACTGACATAACCTCACCACTAACCCTCCTGACTGACCGACATAACCTCACCACTTACCCTCCTGACAGACATAGATAACCTCACCACTAACCCTCCTGACTGACTGACATAACCTCACCACTAACTCTCCTGACTGACTGACATAACCTCACCACTAACCCTCCTGACTGACTGACATAATCTCACCACTAACCCTCCTGACTGACTGACATAACCTCACCACTAACCCTCCTGACTGACTGACATAACCTCACCACTAACCCTCCTGACTGATAAAACCTCACCATTAACCCTCCTGTCTGACTGACATAACCTCACCACTAACCCTCCTGACTGACATAACCTAACCATTAACCCTCCTGACTGACATAACTTTACCACTAACCTTCCTGACTGATTGACATAACCTCAACACTAACCCTCCTGACAGACAGACATAACCTTACCACTAACCTTCCTGACTGATTGACATAACCTCACCACTAACCCTCCTGACTGACATAACCTCACCACTAACCATCCTGACTGACAGACATAACCTCACCGCTAACCCTCCTGACAGACAGACATACCCTCACCACTAACCCTCCTGACTGACAGATATAACCTCACCACTAACCCTCCTGACAGACAGACATAACCTCACCACTAACCCTCCTGACAGACAGACATAACCTCACCACTAACCCTCCTGACAGACTGACATAACCTCACCACTAACCCTCCTGACAGACAGACATAACCTCACCACTAACCCTCCTGACAGACAGACATAACCTCACCACTAACCCTCCTGACAGACAGACATAACCTCAACACTAACCCTCCTGACAGACAGACATAACCTCACCACTAACCCTCCTGACAGACAGACATAACCTCACCACTAACCCCCCTGAGAGACAGACATAACCTCACAACTAACACTCCTGACAGACAGACATAACCTCACCACTAACCCTCCTGACAGACAGACATAACCTCACCACTAACCCTCCTGATAGACAGACATAACCTCACCACTAACCCTCCTGACTGACATAACCTCACCACTAACCCTCCTGACTGACATAACCTCACCACAAACCCTCCTGACTGACTGACATAACCTCACCACTAAACCTCCTGACAGACAGACATAACCTCACCACTAACCCTCCTGACAGACAGACATAACCTCACCACTAACCCTCCTGACTTACATATCCTCACCACTAACCCAAATGACTGACATAACCTCACCACTAACCCTCCTGACTGACTGACATAACCTCACCACTAACCCTCCGGACAGACAGACATAACCTCACCACTAACCCTCCTGACAGACAGACATAACTTCACCACTAACCCTCCTGACTGACATAACCTCACCACTAACCCTCCTGACTGACATAACCTCACCACTAACCCTCCTGACTGACTGACATAACCTCACCACTAACCCTCCTGACTGACTGACATAACCTCACCACTAACCCTCCTGACAGACAGACATAACCTCACCACTAACCCTCCTGACAGACAGACATAACTTCACCACTAACCCTCCTGACTGACATAACCTCACCACTAACCCTCCTGACTGACATAACCTCACCACTAACCCTCCTGACTGACTGACATAACCTCACCACTAACCCTCCTGACTGCCTGACATAACCTCACCACTAACCCTCATGACAGACAGACATAATCTAACCACTAACCCTCCTGACAGACTGACATAACCTCACCACTAACCCTCCTGACAGACTGACATAACCTCACCACTAACCCTCCTGACAGACAAATCCTCCCCACTAACCCTCCTGACTTGACTGACATAACCTCACCACTAACCCTCCTGACAGACAGACATAACCTCACCAATAACCCTCCTGACAGACTGACATAACCTCACCACTAACCCTCCTGACAGACAGACATAACCTCACCACTAACCCTCCTGACAGACAGACATAAGCTCACCACTAACCCTCCTGACTGACATAACCTCACCACTAACCCTCCTGACTTACAGACATAACCTCACCACTAACCCTCCTGCCTGACATAACCTCACCACTAACCCTCCTGACTGACATAAACTCACCACTAACCCTCCTGACTGACATAACCTCACCACTAACCCTCCTGAATGACATAACCTCACCACTAACCCTACTGACTGACATAACCTCACCACTAACCCTCCTGACTGACATATCCTCACCACTAACCCTCCTGACTGACATAACCTCACCACTAACCCTCCTGACTGACTGACATAACCTCACCACTTACCCTCCTGACAGACATAGATAACCTCACCACTAACCCTCCTGACAGACAGACATAACCTCACCACTAACCTTCCTGACTGACATAACATCACCACTAACCTTCCTGACTGACATAACCTCACCACTAACCCTCCTGATTGACTGACATAACCTCACCACTTACCCTCCTGACTGACATAACCTCACCACTAACCCTCCTGACTGACAGACATAACCTCACCACTAACCCTCCTGACTGACATAAACTCACCACTAACCCTCCTGACTGAAATAAACTCACTGCTAAACCTCCTGACTGACATAACCTCACCGCTAACCCTCCTGACTAACTGACATAACCTCACCGCTAACCCTCCTGACTGACTTACATAACCTCACCACTAACCCTCCTGACTAACTGACATAACCTCACCACTAACCCTCCTGACTGACTGACATAACCTCACCACTAACCCTCCTGACTGACTGACATAACCTCACCACTAACCCTCCTGACTGACTTACATAACCTCACCACTAACCCTCCTGACTGACAGACATAACCTCACCACTAACCCTCCTGATAGACAGACATAACCTCACCACTAACCCTCCTGACTGATAAAACCTCACCATTAACCCTCCTGTCTGACTGACATAACCTCACCACTAACCCTCCCGTCTGACTGACATAACCTCACCACTAACCCTCCTGACTGACATAACCTCACCATTAACCCTCCTGACTGACATAACTTTACCACTAACCTTCCTGACTGATTGACATAACCTCAACACTAACCCTCCTGACAGACAGACATAACCTTACCACTAACCTTCCTGACTGATTGACATAACCTCACCACTAACCCTCCTGACTGACATAACCTCACCACTAACCATCCTGACTGACAGACATAACCTCACCACTAACCCTCCTGACAGACAGACATACCCTCACCACTAACCCTCCTGACTGACAGACATAACCTCACCACTAACCCTCCTGACAGACAGACATAACCTCACCACTAACCCTCCTGACAGACAGACATAACCTCACCACTAACCCTCCTGACAGACTGACATAACCTCACCACTAACCCTCCTGACAGACAGACATAACCTCACCACAAACCCTCCTGACAGACAGACATAACCTCACCACAAACCCTCCTGACAGACAGACATAAACTCACCACTAACACTCCTGACAGACAGACATAACCTCACCACTAACCCTCCTGAGAGACAGACATAACCTCACAACTAACACTCCTGACAGACAGACATAACCTCACCACTAACCCTCCTGACAGACAGACATAACCTCACCACTAACCCTCCTGATAGACAGACATAACCTCACGACTAACCCTCCTGACTGACATAACCTCACCACTAACCCTCCTGACTGACATAACCTCACCACTAACCCTCCTGACTGACTGACATATCCTCACCACTAACCCTCCTGTCTGACTGACATAACCTCACCACTAACCCTCCTGACTGACATAACCTCACCATTAACCCTCCTGACTGACATAACTTTACCACTAACCTTTCTGACTGATTGACATAACCTCAACACTAACCCTCCTGACAGACAGACATAACCTTACCACTAACCTTCCTGACTGATTGACATAACCTCACCACTAACCCTCCTGACTGACATAACCTCACCACTAACCATCCTGACTGACAGACATAACCTCACCACTAACCCTCCTGACAGACAGACATAACCTCACCACTAACCCTCCTGACTGACAGACATAACCTCACCACTAACCCTCCTGACAGACAGACATAACCTCACCACTAACCCTCCTGACAGACTGACATAACCTCACCACTAACCCTCCTGACAGACAGACATAACATCACCACTAACCCTCCTGACAGACAGACATAACCTCACCACTAACCCTCCTGACAGACAGACATAACCTCACCACTAACCCTCCTGACAGACAGACATAACCTCACCACTAACCCTCCTGATAGACAGACATAACCTCACCACTAACCCTCCTGACTGACATAACCTCACCACTAACCCTCCTGACTGACATAACCTCACCACTAACCATCCTGACTGACAGACATAACCTCACCACTAACCCTCCTGACAGACAGACATAACCTCATCACTAACCCTCCTGACTGACATGATCTCACCACTAACCCTCCTGACTGACATAACCTCACCAGTAACCATCCCGACTGACAGACATAACCTCACCACTAACCCTCCTGACAGACAGCCATAACCTCATCACTAACCCTCCTGACTGACTGACATAACCTCACCACTTACCCTCCTGACAGACATAGATAACCTCACCACTAACCCTCCTGACAGACAGACATAACCTCACCACTAACCTCCCTGACTGACATAACGTCACCACTAACCTTCCTGACTGACATAACCTCACCACTAACCCTCCTGATTGACTGACATAACCTCACCACTTACCCTCCTGACTGACATAACCTCACCACTAACCCTCCTGACTGACAGACATAACCTCACCACTAACCCTCCTGACTGACATAAACTCACCACTAACCCTCCTGACTGAAATAAATTCACTGCTAAACCTCCTGACTGACATAACCTCACCGCTAACCCTCCTGACTAACTGACATAACCTCACCGCTAACCCTCCTGACTGACTGACATAACCTCACCACTAACCCTCCTGACTGACTGACATAACCTCACCACTAACCCTCCTGACAGACAGCCATAACCTCATCACTAACCCTCCTGACTGACTGACATAACCTCACCACTTACCCTCCTGACAGACATAGATAACCTCACCACTAACCCTCCTGACAGACAGACATAACCTCACCACTAACCTCCCTGACTGACATAACGTCACCACTAACCTTCCTGACTGACATAACCTCACCACTAACCCTCCTGATTGACTGACATAACCTCACCACTTACCCTCCTGACTGACATAACCTCACCACTAACCCTCCTGACTGACAGACATAACCTCACCACTAACCCTCCTGACTGACATAAACTCACCACTAACCCTCCTGACTGACATAACCTCACCGCTAACCCTCCTGACTAACTGACATAACCTCACCGCTAACCCTCCTGACTGACTGACATAACCTCACCACTAACCCTCCTGACTGACTGACATAACCTCACCACTAACCCTCCTGACAGACAGTCATAACCTCACCACTAACCCTCTTGACTTACATAACCTCACCACTAACCCTCCTGACTGACTGACATAACCTCACCACTAACCCTCCTGTCTGACTGACATAACCTCACCACTAACCCTCCTGACTGACATAACCTCACCATTAACCCTCCTGACTGACATAACTTTACCACTAACCTTCCTGACTGATTGACATAAACTCAACACTAACCCTCCTGACAGACAGACATAACCTTACCACTAACCTTCCTGACTGATTGACATAACCTCACCACTAACCCTCCTGACTGACATAACCTCACCACTAACCATCCTGACTGACAGACATAACCTCACCACTAACCCTCCTGACAGACAGACATAACCTCACCACTAACCCTCCTGACTGACAGACATAACCTCACCACTAACCCTCCTGACAGACAGACATAACCTCACCACTAACCCTCCTGACAGACTGATATAACCTCACCACTAACCCTCCTGACAGACAGACATAACCTCACCACTAACCCTCCTGACAGACAGACATAAGCTCACCACTAACCCTCCTGACTGACATAACCTCACCACTAACCCTCCTGACTGACATAACCTCACCACTAACCATCCTGACTGACAGACATAACCTCACCACTAACCCTCCTGACAGACAGACATAACCTCATCACTAACCCTCCTGACTGACAGACATAACCTCACCACTAACCCTCCTGACAGACAGACATAACCTCACCACTAACCCTCCTGACAGACAGACATAACCTCACCACTAACCCTCCTGACAGACTGACATAACCTCACAACTAACCCTCCTGACAGACAGACATAACCTCACCACTAACCCTCCTGACAGACAGACATAACCTCACCACTAACCCTCCTGACAGACAGACATAACCTCACCACTAACCCTCCTGACAGACAGACATAACCTCACCACTAACCCTCCTGAGAGACAGACATAACCTCACAACTAACACTCCTGACAGACAGACATAACCTCACCACTAACCCTCCTGACAGACAGACATAACCTCAACACTAACCCTCCTGATAGACAGACATAACCTCACCACTAACCCTCCTGACTGACATAACCTCACCACTAACCCTCCTGACTGACATAACCTCACCACTAACCCTCCTGACTGACTGACATAACCTCACCACTAACCCTCCTGACTGACATAACCTCACCACTAACCCTCCTGACTTACATATCCTCACCACTAACCCTCATGACTGACATAACCTCACCACTAACCCTCCTCACTGACTGACAAAACCTCACCACTAACCCTCCTGACAGACAGACATAACCTCACCACTAACCCTCCTGACTGACAGACATAACCTCACCACTAACCCTCCTGACAGACAGACATAACCTCACCACTAACCCTCCTGACAGACTGACATAACCTCACCACTAACCCTCCTGACAGACAGACATAACCTCACCACTAACCCTCCTGACAGACAGACATAACCTCACCACTAACCCTCCTGACAGACAGACATAACCTCACCACTAACCCTCCTGACAGACAGACATAACCTCACCACTAACCCTCCTGATAGACAGACATAACCTCACCACTAACCCTCCTGACTGACATAACCTCACCACTAACCCTCCTGACTGACATAACCTCACCACTAACCATCCTGACTGACAGACATAACCTCACCACTAACCCTCCTGACAGACAGACATAACCTCATCACTAACCCTCCTGACTGACATAACCTCACCACTAACCCTCCTGACTGACATAACCTCACCAGTAACCATCCCGACTGACAGACATAACCTCACCACTAACCCTCCTGACAGACAGCCATAACCTCATCACTAACCCTCCTGACTGACTGACATAACCTCACCACTTACCCTCCTGACAGACATAGATAACCTCACCACTAACCCTCCTGACAGACAGACATAACCTCACCACTAACCTCCCTGACTGACATAACGTCACCACTAACCTTCCTGACTGACATAACCTCACCACTAACCCTCCTGATTGACTGACATAACCTCACCACTTACCCTCCTGACTGACATAACCTCACCACTAACCCTCCTGACTGACAGACATAACCTCACCACTAACCCTCCTGACTGACATAAACTCACCACTAACCCTCCTGACTGAAATAAATTCACTGCTAAACCTCCTGACTGACATAACCTCACCGCTAACCCTCCTGACTGACTGACATAACCTCACCACTAACCCTCCTGACTGACTGACATAACCTCACCACTAACCCTCCTGACAGACAGTCATAACCTCACCACTAACCCTCTTGACTTACATAACCTCACCACTAACCCTCCTGACTGACTGACATAACCTCACCACTAACCCTCCTGTCTGACTGACATAACCTCACCACTAACCCTCCTGACTGACATAACCTCACCATTAACCCTCCTGACTGACATAACTTTACCACTAACCTTCCTGACTGATTGACATAAACTCAACACTAACCCTCCTGACAGACAGACATAACCTTACCACTAACCTTCCTGACTGATTGACATAACCTCACCACTAACCCTCCTGACTGACATAACCTCACCACTAACCATCCTGACTGACAGACATAACCTCACCACTAACCCTCCTGACAGACAGACATAACCTCACCACTAACCCTCCTGACTGACAGACATAACCTCACCACTAACCCTCCTGACAGACAGACATAACCTCACCACTAACCCTCCTGACAGACTGATATAACCTCACCACTAACCCTCCTGACAGACAGACATAACCTCACCACTAACCCTCCTGACAGACAGACATAAGCTCACCACTAACCCTCCTGACTGACATAACCTCACCACTAACCCTCCTGACTGACATAACCTCACCACTAACCATCCTGACTGACAGACATAACCTCACCACTAACCCTCCTGACAGACAGACATAACCTCATCACTAACCCTCCTGACTGACAGACATAACCTCACCACTAACCCTCCTGACAGACAGACATAACCTCACCACTAACCCTCCTGACAGACAGACATAACCTCACCACTAACCCTCCTGACAGACTGACATAACCTCACAACTAACCCTCCTGACAGACAGACATAACCTCACCACTAACCCTCCTGACAGACAGACATAACCTCACCACTAACCCTCCTGACAGACAGACATAACCTCACCACTAACCCTCCTGACAGACAGACATAACCTCACCACTAACCCTCCTGAGAGACAGACATAACCTCACAACTAACACTCCTGACAGACAGACATAACCTCACCACTAACCCTCCTGACAGACAGACATAACCTCAACACTAACCCTCCTGATAGACAGACATAACCTCACCACTAACCCTCCTGACTGACATAACCTCACCACTAACCCTCCTGACTGACATAACCTCACCACTAACCCTCCTGACTGACTGACATAACCTCACCACTAACCCTCCTGACTGACATAACCTCACCACTAACCCTCCTGACTTACATATCCTCACCACTAACCCTCATGACTGACATAACCTCACCACTAACCCTCCTCACTGACTGACAAAACCTCACCACTAACCCTCCTGACAGACAGACATAACCTCACCACTAACCCTCCTGACTGACTGACATAACCTCACCACTAACCCTCCTGACTGACTTACATAACCTCACCACTAACCCTCCTGACTGACTGACATAACCTCACCACTAACCCTCCTGATAGACAGACATAACCTCACCACTAACCCTCCTGACTGATAAAACCTCACCATTAACCCTCCTGTCTGACTGACATAACCTCACCACTAACCCTCCCGTCTGACTGACATAACCTCACCACTAACCCTCCTGACTGACATAACCTCACCATTAACCCTCCTGACTGACATAACTTTACCACTAACCTTCCTGACTGATTGACATAACCTCAACACTAACCCTCCTGACAGACAGACATAACCTTACCACTAACCTTCCTGACTGATTGACATAACCTCACCACTAACCCTCCTGACTGACATAACCTCACCACTAACCATCCTGACTGACAGACATAACCTCACCACTAACCCTCCTGACAGACAGACATACCCTCACCACTAACCCTACTGACTGACAGACATAACCTCACCACTAACCCTCCTGACAGACAGACATAACCTCACCACTAACCCTCCTGACAGACAGACATAACCTCACCACTAACCCTCCTGACAGACTGACATAACCTCACCACTAACCCTCCTGACAGACAGACATAACCTCACCACAAACCCTCCTGACAGACAGACATAACCTCACCACAAACCCTCCTGACAGACAGACATAAACTCACCACTAACACTCCTGACAGACAGACATAACCTCACCACTAACCCTCCTGAGAGACAGACATAACCTCACAACTAACACTCCTGACAGACAGACATAACCTCACCACTAACCCTCCTGACAGACAGACATAACCTCACCACTAACCCTCCTGATAGACAGACATAACCTCACGACTAACCCTCCTGACTGACATAACCTCACCACTAACCCTCCTGACTGACATAACCTCACCACTAACCCTCCTGACTGACTGACATATCCTCACCACTAACCATCCTGTATGACTGACATAACCTCACCACTAACCCTCCTGACTGACATAACCTCACCATTAACCCTCCTGACTGACATAACTTTACCACTAACCTTTCTGACTGATTGACATAACCTCAACACTAACCCTCCTGACAGACAGACATAACCTTACCACTAACCTTCCTGACTGATTGACATAACCTCACCACTAACCCTCCTGACAGACTGACATAACCTCACCACTAACCCTCCTGACAGACAGACATAACCTCACCACTAACCCTCCTGACAGACAGACATAACCTCACCACTAACCCTCCTGATAGACAGACATAACCTCACCACTAACCCTCCTGACTGACACATAACCTCACCACTAACCCTCCTGACAGACTGACATAACCTCACCACTAACCCTCCTGACTGACAGACATAACCTCACCACTAACCCTCCTGACAGACAGACATAACCTCATCACTAACCCTCCTGACTGACATAACCTCACCACTAACCCTCCTGACTGACATAACCTCACCACTAACCATCCCGACTGACAGACATAACCTCACCACTAACCCTCCTGACAGACAGCCATAACCTCATCACTAACCCTCCTGACTGACTGACATAACCTCACCACTTACCCTCCTGACAGACATAGATAACCTCACCACTAACCCTCCTGACAGACAGACATAACCTCACCACTAACCTCCCTGACTGACATAACGTCACCACTAACCTTCCTGACTGACATAACCTCACCACTAACCCTCCTGATTGACTGACATAACCTCACCACTTACCCTCTTGACTGACATAACCTCACCACTAACCCTCCTGACTGACAGACATAACCTCACCACTAACCCTCCTGATAGACAGACATAACCTCACGACTAACCCTCCTGACTGACATAACCTCACCACTAACCCTCCTGACTGACATAACCTCACCACTAACCCTCCTGACTGACTGACATATCCTCACCACTAACCCTCCTGTCTGACTGACATAACCTCACCACTAACCCTCCTGACTGACATAACCTCACCATTAACCCTCCTGACTGACATAACTTTACCACTAACCTTTCTGACTGATTGACATAACCTCAACACTAACCCTCCTGACAGACAGACATAACCTTACCACTAACCTTCCTGACTGATTGACATAACCTCACCACTAACCCTCCTGACTGACATAACCTCACCACTAACCATCCTGACTGACAGACATAACCTCACCACTAACCCTCCTGACAGACAGACATAACCTCACCACTAACCCTCCTGACTGACAGACATAACCTCACCACTAACCCTCCTGACAGACAGACATAACCTCACCACTAACCCTCCTGACAGACTGACATAACCTCACCACTAACCCTCCTGACAGACAGACATAACCTCACCACTAACCCTCCTGACAGACAGACATAACCTCACCACTAACCCTCCTGACAGACAGACATAACCTCACCACTAACCCTCCTGACAGACAGACATAACCTCACCACTAACCCTCCTGACAGACAGACATAACCTCACCACTAACCCTCCTGACTGACATAACCTCACCACTAACCCTACTGACTGACATAACCTCACCACTAACCATCCTGACTGACAGACATAACCTCACCACTAACCCTCCTGACAGACAGACATAACCTCATCACTAACCCTCCTGACTGACATAACCTCACCACTAACCCTCCTGACTGACATAACCTCACCAGTAACCATCCCGACTGACAGACATAACCTCACCACTAACCCTCCTGACAGACAGCCATAACCTCATCACTAACCCTCCTGACTGACTGACATAACCTCACCACTTACCCTCCTGACAGACATAGATAACCTCACCACTAACCCTCCTGACTGACAGACATAACCTCACCACTAACCCTCCTGATAGACAGACATAACCTCACGACTAACCCTCCTGACTGACATAACCTCACCACTAACCCTCCTGACTGACATAACCTCACCACTAACCCTCCTGACTGACTGACATATCCTCACCACTAACCCCCCTGTCTGACTGACATAACCTCACCACTAACCCTCCTGACTGACATAACCTCACCATTAACCCTCCTGACTGACATAACTTTACCACTAACCTTTCTGACTGATTGACATAACCTCAACACTAACCCTCCTGACAGACAGACATAACCTTACCACTAACCTTCCTGACTGATTGACATAACCTCACCACTAACCCTCCTGACTGACATAACCTCACCACTAACCATCCTGACTGACAGACATAACCTCACCACTAACCCTCCTGACAGACAGACATAACCTCACCACTAACCCTCCTGACTGACAGACATAACCTCACCACTAACCCTCCTGACAGACAGACATAACCTCACCACTAACCCTCCTGACAGACTGACATAACCTCACCACTAACCCTCCTGACAGACAGACATAACCTCACCACTAACCCTCCTGACAGACAGACATAACCTCACCACTAACCCTCCTGACAGACAGACATAACCTCACCACTAACCCTCCTGACAGACAGACATAACCTCACCACTAACCCTCCTGATAGACAGACATAACCTCACCACTAACCCTCCTGACTGACATAACCTCACCACTAACCCTAATGACTGACATAACCTCACCACTAACCATCCTGACTGACAGACATAACCTCACCACTAACCCTCCTGACAGACAGACATAACCTCATCACTAACCCTCCTGACTGACATAACCTCACCACTAACCCTCCTGACTGACATAACCTCACCACTAACCATCCCGACTGACAGACATAACCTCACCACTAACCCTCCTGACAGACAGACATAACCTCACCACTAACCCTCCTGACTGACTGACATAACCTCACCACTTACCCTCCTGACAGACATAGATAACCTCACCACTAACCCTCCTGACAGACAGACATAACCTCACCACTAACCCTCCTGACTGACATAACGTCACCACTAACCTTCCTGACTGACATAACCTCACCACTAACCCTCCTGATTGACAGACATAACCTCACCACTTACCCTCCTGACTGACATAACCTCACCACTAACCCTCCTGACTGACAGACATAACCTCACCACTAACCCTCCTGACTGACATAAACTCACCACTAACCCTCCTGACTGAAATAAACTCACTGCTAAACCTCCTGACTGACATAACCTCACCACTAACCCTCCTGACTAACTGACATAACCTCACCACTAACCCTCCTGACTGACTGACATAACCTCACCACTAACCCTCCTGACTGACTGACATAACCTCACCACTAACCCTCCTGACAGACAGTCATAACCTCACCACTAACCCTCTTGACTTACATAACCTCACCACTAACCCTCCTGACTGACTGACATAACCTCACCACTAACCCTCCTGACTGACTGACATAACCTCACCACTAACCCTCCTGACTGACATAACCTCACCACTAACCCTCCTGACTGACATAACCTCACCACTAACCATCCTGACTGACAGACATAACCTCACCACTAACCCTCCTGACAGACAGACATAACCTCACCACTAACCCTCCTGACTGACAGACATAACCTCACCACTAACCCTCCTGACAGACAGACATAACCTCACCACTAACCCTCCTGACAGACTGACATAACCTCACCACTAACCCTCCTGACAGACAGACATAACCTCACCACTAACCCTCCTGACAGACAGACATAACCTCACCACTAACCCTCCTGACAGACAGACATAACCTCACCACTAACCCTCCTGACAGACAGACATAACCTCACCACTAACCCTCCTGATAGACAGACATAACCTCACCACTAACCCTCCTGACTGACATAACCTCACCACTAACCCTAATGACTGACATAACCTCACCACTAACCATCCTGACTGACAGACATAACCTCACCACTAACCCTCCTGACAGACAGACATAACCTCATCACTAACCCTCCTGACTGACATAACCTCACCACTAACCCTCCTGACTGACATAACCTCACCACTAACCATCCCGACTGACAGACATAACCTCACCACTAACCCTCCTGACAGACAGCCATAACCTCATCACTAACCCTCCTGACTGACTGACATAACCTCACCACTTACCCTCCTGACAGACATAGATAACCTCACCACTAACCCTCCTGACAGACAGACATAACCTCACCACTAACCTCCCTGACTGACATAACGTCACCACTAACCTTCCTGACTGACATAACCTCACCACTAACCCTCCTGATTGACTGACATAACCTCACCACTTACCCTCCTGACTGACATAACCTCACCACTAACCCTCCTGACTGACAGACATAACCTCACCACTAACCCTCCTGACTGACATAAACTCACCACTAACCCTCCTGACTGAAATAAACTCACTGCTAAACCTCCTGACTGACATAACCTCACCGCTAACCCTCCTGACTAACTGACATAACCTCACCGCTAACCCTCCTGACTGACTGACATAACCTCACCACTAACCCTCCTGACTGACTGACATAACCTCACCACTAACCCTCCTGACAGACAGTCATAACCTCACCACTAACCCTCTTGACTGACATAACCTCACCACTAACCCTCCTGACTGACTGACATAACCTCACCACTAACCCTCCTGTCTGACTGACATAACCTCACCACTAACCCTCCTGACTGACATAACCTCACCACTAACCCTCCTGACTGACATAACCTCACCACTAACCATCCTGACTGACAGACATAACCTCACCACTAACCCTCCTGACAGACAGACATAACCTCACCACTAACCCTCCTGACTGACAGACATAACCTCACCACTAACCCTCCTGACAGACAGACATAACCTCACCACTAACCCTCCTGACAGACTGACATAACCTCACCACTAACCCTCCTGACAGACAGACATAACCTCACCACTAACCCTCCTGACAGACAGACATAACCTCACCACTAACCCTCCTGACAGACAGACATAACCTCACCACTAACCCTCCTGACAGACAGACATAACCTCACCACTAACCCTCCTGATAGACAGACATAACCTCACCACTAACCCTCCTGACTGACATAACCTCACCACTAACCCTCCTGACTGACATAACCTCACCACTAACCATCCTGACTGACAGACATAACCTCACCACTAACCCTCCTGACAGACAGACATAACCTCATCACTAACCCTCCTGACTGACATAACCTCACCACTAACCCTCCTGACTGACATAACCTCACCAGTAACCATCCCGACTGACAGACATAACCTCACCACTAACCCTCCTGACAGACAGCCATAACCTCATCACTAACCCTCCTGACTGACTGACATAACCTCACCACTTACCCTCCTGACAGACATAGATAACCTCACCACTAACCCTCCTGACAGACAGACATAACCTCACCACTAACCTCCCTGACTGACATAACGTCACCACTAACCTTCCTGACTGACATAACCTCACCACTAACCCTCCTGATTGACTGACATAACCTCACCACTTACCCTCCTGACTGACATAACCTCACCACTAACCCTCCTGACTGACAGACATAACCTCACCACTAACCCTCCTGACTGACATAAACTCACCACTAACCCTCCTGACTGAAATAAATTCACTGCTAAACCTCCTGACTGACATAACCTCACCGCTAACCCTCCTGACTAACTGACATAACCTCACCGCTAACCCTCCTGACTGACTGACATAACCTCACCACTAACCCTCCTGACTGACTGACATAACCTCACCACTAACCCTCCTGACAGACAGTCATAACCTCACCACTAACCCTCTTGACTTACATAACCTCACCACTAACCCTCCTGACTGACTGACATAACCTCACCACTAACCCTCCTGTCTGACTGACATAACCTCACCACTAACCCTCCTGACTGACATAACCTCACCACTAACCCTCCTGACTGACATAACTTTACCACTAACCTTCCTGACTGATTGACATAAACTCAACACTAACCCTCCTGACAGACAGACATAACCTTACCACTAACCTTCCTGACTGATTGACATAACCTCACCACTAACCCTCCTGACTGACATAACCTCACCACTAACCATCCTGACTGACAGACATAACCTCACCACTAACCCTCCTGACAGACAGACATAACCTCACCACTAACCCTCCTGACTGACAGACATAACCTCACCACTAACCCTCCTGACAGACAGACATAACCTCACCACTAACCCTCCTGACAGACTGATATAACCTCACCACTAACCCTCCTGACAGACAGACATAACCTCACCACTAACCCTCCTGACAGACAGACATAACCTCACCACTAACCCTCCTGACTGACATAACCTCACCACTAACCCTCCTGACTGACATAACCTCACCACTAACCATCCTGACTGACAGACATAACCTCACCACTAACCCTCCTGACAGACAGACATAACCTCACCACTAACCCTCCTGACTGACAGACATAACCTCACCACTAACCCTCCTGACAGACAGACATAACCTCACCACTAACCCTCCTGACAGACAGACATAACCTCACCACTAACCCTCCTGACAGACTGACATAACCTCACAACTAACCCTCCTGACAGACAGACATAACCTCACCACTAACCCTCCTGACAGACAGACATAACCTCACCACTAACCCTCCTGACAGACAGACATAACCTCACCACTAACCCTCCTGACAGACAGACATAACCTCACCACTAACCCTCCTGAGAGACAGACATAACCTCACAACTAACACTCCTGACAGACAGACATAACCTCACCACTAACCCTCCTGACAGACAGACATAACCTCAACACTAACCCTCCTGATAGACAGACATAACCTCACCACTAACCCTCCTGACTGACATAACCTCACCACTAACCCTCCTGACTGACATAACCTCACCACTAACCCTCCTGACTGACTGACATAACCTCACCACTAACCCTCCTGACTGACATAACCTCACCACTAACCCTCCTGACTTACATATCCTCACCACTAACCCTCATGACTGACATAACCTCACCACTAACCCTCCTCACTGACTGACAAAACCTCACCACTAACCCTCCTGACAGACAGACATAACCTCACCACTAACCCTCCTGACTGACAGACATAACCTCACCACTAACCCTCCTGACAGACAGACATAACCTCACCACTAACCCTCCTGACAGACTGACATAACCTCACCACTAACCCTCCTGACAGACAGACATAACCTCACCACTAACCCTCCTGACAGACAGACATAACCTCACCACTAACCCTCCTGACAGACAGACATAACCTCACCACTAACCCTCCTGACAGACAGACATAACCTCACCACTAACCCTCCTGATAGACAGACATAACCTCACCACTAACCCTCCTGACTGACATAACCTCACCACTAACCCTCCTGACTGACATAACCTCACCACTAACCATCCTGACTGACAGACATAACCTCACCACTAACCCTCCTGACAGACAGACATAACCTCATCACTAACCCTCCTGACTGACATAACCTCACCACTAACCCTCCTGACTGACATAACCTCACCAGTAACCATCCCGACTGACAGACATAACCTCACCACTAACCCTCCTGACAGACAGCCATAACCTCATCACTAACCCTCCTGACTGACTGACATAACCTCACCACTTACCCTCCTGACAGACATAGATAACCTCACCACTAACCCTCCTGACAGACAGACATAACCTCACCACTAACCTCCCTGACTGACATAACGTCACCACTAACCTTCCTGACTGACATAACCTCACCACTAACCCTCCTGATTGACTGACATAACCTCACCACTTACCCTCCTGACTGACATAACCTCACCACTAACCCTCCTGACTGACAGACATAACCTCACCACTAACCCTCCTGACTGACATAAACTCACCACTAACCCTCCTGACTGAAATAAATTCACTGCTAAACCTCCTGACTGACATAACCTCACCGCTAACCCTCCTGACTAACTGACATAACCTCACCGCTAACCCTCCTGACTGACTGACATAACCTCACCACTAACCCTCCTGACTGACTGACATAACCTCACCACTAACCCTCCTGACAGACAGTCATAACCTCACCACTAACCCTCTTGACTTACATAACCTCACCACTAACCCTCCTGACTGACTGACATAACCTCACCACTAACCCTCCTGTCTGACTGACATAACCTCACCACTAACCCTCCTGACTGACATAACCTCACCATTAACCCTCCTGACTGACATAACTTTACCACTAACCTTCCTGACTGATTGACATAAACTCAACACTAACCCTCCTGACAGACAGACATAACCTTACCACTAACCTTCCTGACTGATTGACATAACCTCACCACTAACCCTCCTGACTGACATAACCTCACCACTAACCATCCTGACTGACAGACATAACCTCACCACTAACCCTCCTGACAGACAGACATAACCTCACCACTAACCCTCCTGACTGACAGACATAACCTCACCACTTACCCTCCTGACAGACAGACATAACCTCACCACTAACCCTCCTGACAGACTGATATAACCTCACCACTAACCCTCCTGACAGACAGACATAACCTCACCACTAACCCTCCTGACAGACAGACATAAGCTCACCACTAACCCTCCTGACTGACATAACCTCACCACTAACCCTCCTGACTGACATAACCTCACCACTAACCATCCTGACTGACAGACATAACCTCACCACTAACCCTCCTGACAGACAGACATAACCTCATCACTAACCCTCCTGACTGACAGACATAACCTCACCACTAACCCTCCTGACAGACAGACATAACCTCACCACTAACCCTCCTGACAGACAGACATAACCTCACCACTAACCCTCCTGACAGACTGACATAACCTCACAACTAACCCTCCTGACAGACAGACATAACCTCACCACTAACCCTCCTGACAGACAGACATAACCTCACCACTAACCCTCCTGACAGACAGACATAACCTCACCACTAACCCTCCTGACAGACAGACATAACCTCACCACTAACCCTCCTGAGAGACAGACATAACCTCACAACTAACACTCCTGACAGACAGACATAACCTCACCACTAACCCTCCTGACAGACAGACATAACCTCAACACTAACCCTCCTGATAGACAGACATAACCTCACCACTAACCCTCCTGACTGACATAACCTCACCACTAACCCTCCTGACTGACATAACCTCACCACTAACCCTCCTGACTGACTGACATAACCTCACCACTAACCCTCCTGACTGACATAACCTCACCACTAACCCTCCTGACTTACATATCCTCACCACTAACCCTCATGACTGACATAACCTCACCACTAACCCTCCTCACTGACTGACAAAACCTCACCACTAACCCTCCTGACAGACAGACATAACCTCACCACTAACCCTCCTGACTGACTGACATAACCTCACCACTAACCCTCCTGACTGACTTACATAACCTCACCACTAACCCTCCTGACTGACTGACATAACCTCACCACTAACCCTCCTGATAGACAGACATAACCTCACCACTAACCCTCCTGACTGATAAAACCTCACCATTAACCCTCCTGTCTGACTGACATAACCTCACCACTAACCCTCCCGTCTGACTGACATAACCTCACCACTAACCCTCCTGACTGACATAACCTCACCATTAACCCTCCTGACTGACATAACTTTACCACTAACCTTCCTGACTGATTGACATAACCTCAACACTAACCCTCCTGACAGACAGACATAACCTTACCACTAACCTTCCTGACTGATTGACATAACCTCACCACTAACCCTCCTGACTGACATAACCTCACCACTAACCATCCTGACTGACAGACATAACCTCACCACTAACCCTCCTGACAGACAGACATACCCTCACCACTAACCCTACTGACTGACAGACATAACCTCACCACTAACCCTCCTGACAGACAGACATAACCTCACCACTAACCCTCCTGACAGACAGACATAACCTCACCACTAACCCTCCTGACAGACTGACATAACCTCACCACTAACCCTCCTGACAGACAGACATAACCTCACCACAAACCCTCCTGACAGACAGACATAACCTCACCACAAACCCTCCTGACAGACAGACATAAACTCACCACTAACACTCCTGACAGACAGACATAACCTCACCACTAACCCTCCTGAGAGACAGACATAACCTCACAACTAACACTCCTGACAGACAGACATAACCTCACCACTAACCCTCCTGACAGACAGACATAACCTCACCACTAACCCTCCTGATAGACAGACATAACCTCACGACTAACCCTCCTGACTGACATAACCTCACCACTAACCCTCCTGACTGACATAACCTCACCACTAACCCTCCTGACTGACTGACATATCCTCACCACTAACCCTCCTGTCTGACTGACATAACCTCACCACTAACCCTCCTGACTGACATAACCTCACCACTAACCCTCCTGACTGACATAACTTTACCACTAACCTTTCTGACTGATTGACATAACCTCAACACTAACCCTCCTGACAGACAGACATAACCTTACCACTAACCTTCCTGACTGATTGACATAACCTCACCACTAACCCTCCTGACAGACTGACATAACCTCACCACTAACCATCCTGACTGACAGGCATAACCTCACCACTAACCCTCCTGACAGACAGACATAACCTCACCACTAACCCTCCTGACTGACAGACATAACCTCACCACTAACCCTCCTGACAGACAGACATAACCTCACCACTAACCCTCCTGACAGACTGACATAACCTCACCACTAACCCTCCTGACAGACAGACATAACCTCACCACTAACCCTCCTGACAGACAGACATAACCTCACCACTAACCCTCCTGACAGACAGACATAACCTCACCACTAACCCTCCTGACAGACAGACATAACCTCACCACTAACCCTCCTGACTAGACAGACATAACCTCACCACTAACCCTCCTGACTGACATAACCTCACCACTAACCCTCCTGACTGACATAACCTCACCACTAACCATCCTGACTGACAGACATAACCTCACCACTAACCCTCCTGACAGACAGCCATAACCTCATCACTAACCCTCCTGACTGACTGACATAACCTCACCACTTACCCTCCTGACAGACATAGATAACCTCACCACTAACCCTCCTGACAGACAGACATAACCTCACCACTAACCTCCCTGACTGACATAACGTCACCACTAACCTTCCTGACTGACATAACCTCACCACTAACCCTCCTGATTGACTGACATAACCTCACCACTTACCCTCTTGACTGACATAACCTCACCACTAACCCTCCTGACTGACAGACATAACCTCACCACTAACCCTCCTGATAGACAGACATAACCTCACCACTAACCCTCCTGACTGACATAACCTCACCACTAACCCTCCTGACTGACATAACCTCACCACTAACCCTCCTGACTGACTGACATATCCTCACCACTAACCCTCCTGTCTGACTGACATAACCTCACCACTAACCCTCCTGACTGACATAACCTCACCACTAACCCTCCTGACTGACATAACTTCACCACTAACCTTTCTGACTGATTGACATAACCTCAACACTAACCCTCCTGACAGACAGACATAACCTTACCACTAACCTTCCTGACTGATTGACATAACCTCACCACTAACCCTCCTGACTGACATAACCTCACCACTAACCATCCTGACTGACAGACATAACCTCACCACTAACCCTCCTGACAGACTGACATAACCTCACCACTAACCCTCCTGACAGACAGACATAACCTCACCACAAACCCTCCTGACAGACAGACATAACCTCACCACAAACCCTCCTGACAGACAGACATAAACTCACCACTAACACTCCTGACAGACAGACATAACCTCACCACTAACCCTCCTGAGAGACAGACATAACCTCACCACTAACACTCCTGACAGACAGACATAACCTCACCACTAACCCTCCTGACAGACAGACATAACCTCACCACTAACCCTCCTGACAGACAGACATAACCTCACGACTAACCCTCCTGACTAAGACTAACCTCACCACTAACCCTCCTGACTGACATAACCTCACCACTAACCCTCCTGACTGACTGACATATCCTCACCACTAACCCTCCTGTCTGACTGACATAACCTCACCACTAACCCTCCTGACTGACATAACCTCACCACTAACCCTCCTGACTGACATAACTTTACCACTAACCTTTCTGACTGATTGACATAACCTCAACACTAACCCTCCTGACAGACAGACATAACCTTACCACTAACCTTCCTGACTGATTGACATAACCTCACCACTAACCCTCCTGACAGACTGACATAACCTCACCACTAACCATCCTGACTGACAGGCATAACCTCACCACTAACCCTCCTGACAGACAGACATAACCTCACCACTAACCCTCCTGACTGACAGACATAACCTCACCACTAACCCTCCTGACAGACAGACATAACCTCACCACTAACCCTCCTGACAGACTGACATAACCTCACCACTAACCCTCCTGACAGACAGACATAACCTCACCACTAACCCTCCTGACAGACAGACATAACCTCACCACTAACCCTCCTGACAGACAGACATAACCTCACCACTAACCCTCCTGACAGACAGACATAACCTCACCACTAACCCTCCTGATAGACAGACATAACCTCACCACTAACCCTCCTGACTGACATAACCTCACCACTAACCCTCCTGACTGACATAACCTCACCACTAACCATCCTGACTGACAGACATAACCTCACCACTAACCCTCCTGACAGACAGACATAACCTCATCACTAACCCTCCTGACTGACATAACCTCACCACTAACCCTCCTGACTGACATAACCTCACCACTAACCATCCCGACTGACAGACATAACCTCACCACTAACCCTCCTGACAGACAGCCATAACCTCATCACTAACCCTCCTGACTGACTGACATAACCTCACCACTTACCCTCCTGACAGACATAGATAACCTCACCACTAACCCTCCTGACAGACAGACATAACCTCACCACTAACCTCCCTGACTGACATAACGTCACCACTAACCTTCCTGACTGACATAACCTCACCACTAACCCTCCTGATTGACTGACATAACCTCACCACTTACCCTCTTGACTGACATAACCTCACCACTAACCCTCCTGACTGACAGACATAACCTCACCACTAACCCTCCTGATAGACAGACATAACCTCACGACTAACCCTCCTGACTGACATAACCTCACCACTAACCCTCCTGACTGACATAACCTCACCACTAACCCTCCTGACTGACTGACATAACCTCACCACTAACCCTCCTGTCTGACTGACATAACCTCACCACTAACCCTCCTGACTGACATAACCTCACCATTAACCCTCCTGACTGACATAACTTTACCACTAACCTCTCTGACTGACTGACATAACCTCAACACTAACCCTCCTGACAGACAGACATAACCTCACCACTAACCTTCCTGACTGATTGACATAACCTCACCACTAACCCTCCTGACTGACATAACCTCACCACTAACCATCCTGACTGACAGACATAACCTCACCACTAACCCTCCTGACAGACAGACATAACCTCACCACTAACCCTCCTGACTGACAGACATAACCTCACCACTAACCCTCCTGACAGACAGACATAACCTCACCACTAACCCTCCTGACAGACTGACATAACCTCACCACTAACCCTCCTGACAGACAGACATAACCTCACCACTAACCCTCCTGACAGACAGACATAACCTCACCACTAACCCTCCTGACAGACAGACATAACCTCACCACTAACCCTCCTGACAGACAGACATAACCTCACCACTAACCCTCCTGATAGACAGACATAACCTCACCACTAACCCTCCTGACTGACATAACCTCACCACTAACCCTACTGACTGACATAACCTCACCACTAACCATCCTGACTGACAGACATAACCTCACCACTAACCCTCCTGACAGACAGACATAACCTCATCACTAACCCTCCTGACTGACATAACCTCACCACTAACCCTCCTGACTGACATAACCTCACCAGTAACCATCCCGACTGACAGACATAACCTCACCACTAACCCTCCTGACAGACAGCCATAACCTCACCACTAACCCTCCTGACTGACTGACATAACCTCACCACTTACCCTCCTGACAGACATAGATAACCTCACCACTAACCCTCCTGACAGACAGACATAACCTCACCACTTACCCTCTTGACTGACATAACCTCACCACTAACCCTCCTGACTGACAGACATAACCTCACCACTAACCCTCCTGATAGACAGACATAACCTCACGACTAACCCTCCTGACTGACATAACCTCACCACTAACCCTCCTGACTGACATAACCTCACCACTAACCCTCCTGACTGACTGACATATCCTCACCACTAACCCTCCTGTCTGACTGACATAACCTCACCACTAACCCTCCTGACTGACATAACCTCACCACTAACCCTCCTGACTGACAGAACTTTACCACTAACCTTTCTGACTGATTGACATAACCTCAACACTAACCCTCCTGACAGACAGACATAACCTTACCACTAACCTTCCTGACTGATTGACATAACCTCACCACTAACCCTCCTGACTGACATAACCTCACCACTAACCATCCTGACTGACAGACATAACCTCACCACTAACCCTCCTGACAGACAGACATAACCTCACCACTAACCCTCCTGACTGACAGACATAACCTCACCACTAACCCTCCTGACAGACAGACATAACCTCACCACTAACCCTCCTGACAGACTGACATAACCTCACCACTAACCCTCCTGACAGACAGACATAACCTCACCACTAACCCTCCTGACAGACAGACATAACCTCACCACTAACCCTCCTGACAGACAGACATAACCTCACCACTAACCCTCCTGACAGACAGACATAACCTCACCACTAACCCTCCTGATAGACAGACATAACCTCACCACTAACCCTCCTGACTGACATAACCTCACCACTAACCCTAATGACTGACATAACCTCACCACTAACCATCCTGACTGACAGACATAACCTCACCACTAACCCTCCTGACAGACAGACATAACCTCATCACTAACCCTCCTGACTGACATAACCTCACCACTAACCCTCCTGACTGACATAACCTCACCAGTAACCATCCCGACTGACAGACATAACCTCACCACTAACCCTCCTGACAGACAGCCATAACCTCATCACTAACCCTCCTGACTGACTGACATAACCTCACCACTTACCCTCCTGACAGACATAGATAACCTCACCACTAACCCTCCTGACAGACAGACATAACCTCACCACTAACCTCCCTGACTGACATAACGTCACCACTAACCTTCCTGACTGACATAACCTCACCACTAACCCTCCTGATTGACTGACATAACCTCACCACTTACCCTCCTGACTGACATAACCTCACCACTAACCCTCCTGACTGACAGACATAACCTCACCACTAACCCTCCTGACTGACATAAACTCACCACTAACCCTCCTGACTGAAATAAACTCACTGCTAAACCTCCTGACTGACATAATCTCACCGCTAACCCTCCTGACTAACTGACATAACCTCACCGCTAACCCTCCTGACTGACTGACATAACCTCACCACTAACCCTCCTGACTGACTGACATAACCTCACCACTAACCCTCCTGACAGACAGTCATAACCTCACCACTAACCCTCTTGACTTACATAACCTCACCACTAACCCTCCTGACTGACAGACATAACCTCACCACTAACCCTCCTGTCTGACTGACATAACCTCACCACTAACCCTCCTGACTGACATAACCTCACCATTAACCCTCCTGACTGACATAACCTCACCACTAACCATCCTGACTGACAGACATAACCTCACCACTAACCCTCCTGACAGACAGACATAACCTCACCACTAACCCTCCTGACTGACAGACATAACCTCACCACTAACCCTCCTGACAGACAGACATAACCTCACCACTAACCCTCCTGACAGACTGACATAACCTCACCACTAACCCTCCTGACAGACAGACATAACCTCACCACTAACCCTCCTGACAGACAGACATAACCTCACCACTAACCCTCCTGACAGACAGACATAACCTCACCACTAACCCTCCTGACAGACAGACATAACCTCACCACTAACCCTCCTGATAGACAGACATAACCTCACCACTAACCCTCCTGACTGACATAACCTCACCACTAACCCTACTGACTGACATAACCTCACCACTAACCATCCTGACTGACAGACATAACCTCACCACTAACCCTCCTGACAGACAGACATAACCTCATCACTAACCCTCCTGACTGACATAACCTCACCACTAACCCTCCTGACTGACATAACCTCACCAGTAACCATCCCGACTGACAGACATAACCTCACCACTAACCCTCCTGACAGACAGCCATAACCTCATCACTAACCCTCCTGACTGACTGACATAACCTCACCACTTACCCTCCTGACAGACATAGATAACCTCACCACTAACCCTCCTGACAGACAGACATAACCTCACCACTAACCTTCCTGACTGACATAACGTCACCACTAACCTTCCTGACTGACATAACCTCACCACTAACCCTCCTGATTGACTGACATAACCTCACCACTTACCCTCCTGACTGACATAACCTCACCACTAACCCTCCTGACTGACAGACATAACCTCACCACTAACCCTCCTGACTGACATAAACTCACCACTAACCCTCCTGACTGAAATAAACTCACTGCTAAACCTCCTGACTGACATAACCTCACCACTAACCCTCCTGACTAACTGACATAACCTCACCACTAACCCTCCTGACTGACTGACATAACCTCACCACTAACCCTCCTGACTGACTGACATAACCTCACCACTAACCCTCCTGACAGACAGTCATAACCTCACCACTAACCCTCTTGACTTACATAACCTCACCACTAACCCTCCTGACTGACTGACATAACCTCACCACTAACCCTCCTGTCTGACTGACATAACCTCACCACTAACCCTCCTGACTGACATAACCTCACCATTAACCCTCCTGACTGACATAACTTTACCACTAACCTTCCTGACTGATTGACATAAACTCAACACTAACCCTCCTGACAGACAGACATAACCTTACCACTAACCTTCCTGACTGATTGACATAACCTCACCACTAACCCTCCTGACTGACATAACCTCACCACTAACCATCCTGACTGACAGACATAACCTCACCACTAACCCTCCTGACAGACAGACATAACCTCACCACTAACCCTCCTGACTGACAGACATAACCTCACCACTAACCCTCCTGACAGACAGACATAACCTCACCACTAACCCTCCTGACAGACTGACATAACCTCACCACTAACCCTCCTGACAGACAGACATAACCTCACCACTAACCCTCCTGACAGACAGACATAAGCTCACCACTAACCCTCCTGACTGACATAACCTCACCACTGACCCTCCTGACTGACATAACCTCACCACTAACCATCCTGACTGACAGACATAACCTCACCACTAACCCTCCTGACAGACAGACATAACCTCACCACTAACCCTCCTGACTGACAGACATAACCTCACCACTAACCCTCCTGACAGACAGACATAACCTCACCACTAACCCTCCTGACAGACAGACATAACCTCACCACTAACCCTCCTGACAGACTGACATAACCTCACAACTAACCCTCCTGACAGACAGACATAACCTCACCACTAACCCTCCTGACAGACAGACATAACCTCACCACTAACCCTCCTGACAGACAGACATAACCTCACCACTAACCCTCCTGACAGACAGACATAACCTCACCACTAACCCTCCTGAGAGACAGACATAACCTCACAACTAACACTCCTGACAGACAGACATAACCTCACCACTAACCCTCCTGACAGACAGACATAACCTCAACACTAACCCTCCTGATAGACAGACATAACCTCACCACTAACCCTCCTGACTGACATAACCTCACCACTAACCCTCCTGACTGACATAACCTCACCACTAACCCTCCAGACTGACTGACATAACCTCACCACTAACCCTCCTGACTGACATAACCTCACCACTAACCCTCCTGACTGACATAACCTCACCACTAACACTCCTGACTGACTGACATAACCTCACCACTAACCCTCCTGACTGACTGACATAACCTCACCACTAACCCTCCTGACAGACTGACATAACCTCACCACTAACCCTCCTGACAGACTGACATAACCTCACCACTAACCCACCTGACAGACAGACATAACAACACCACTAACCCTCCTGACAGACAAATCCTCACCACTAACCCTCCTGACTTGACTGACATAACCTCACCACTAACCCTCCTGACTTACAGACATAACCTCACCACTGACCCTCCTGCCTGACATAACCTCACCACTAACCCTCCTGACTGACATAACCTCACCACTAACCCACCTGACTGACATAACCTCACCAATAACCCTCCTGACAGACATAACCTCACCACTAACCCTCCTGACTGACATAACCTCACCACTAACCCTCCTGACTGACATAATCTCACCACTAACCCTCCTGACTGACATAACCTCAACACTAACCCTTCTGACTGACTGACATAACCTCACCACTAACCCTCCTGACTGACAGACATAACCTCACCACTAACCCTCCTGACAGACATAGATAACCTCACCACTAACCCTCCTGACTGACTGACATAACCTCACCACTAACTCTCCTGACTGACTGACATAACCTCACCACTAACCCTCCTGACTGACTGACATAATCTCACCACTAACCATCCTGACTGACTGACATAACCTCACCACTTACCCTCCTGACTGACATAACTTTACCACTAACCTTTCTGACTGATTGACATAACCTCAACACTAACCCTCCTGACAGACAGACATAACCTTACGACTAACCCTCCTGACTGACATAACCTCACCACTAACCCTCCTGACAGACTGACATAACCTCACCACTAACCATCCTGACTGACAGGCATAACCTCACCACTAACCCTCCTGACAGACAGACATAACCTCACCACTAACCCTCCTGACTGACAGACATAACCTCACCACTAACCCTCCTGACAGACAGACATAACCTCACCACTAACCCTCCTGACAGACTGACATAACCTCACCACTAACCCTCCTGACAGACAGACATAACCTCACCACTAACCCTCCTGACAGACAGACATAACCTCACCACTAACCCTCCTGACAGACAGACATAACCTCACCACTAACCCTCCTGACAGACAGACATAACCTCACCACTAACCCTCCTGATAGACAGACATAACCTCACCACTAACCCTCCTGACTGACATAACCTCACCACTAACCCTCCTGACTGACATAACCTCACCACTAACCATCCTGACTGACAGACATAACCTCACCACTAACCCTCCTGACAGACAGACATAACCTCATCACTAACCCTCCTGACTGACATAACCTCACCACTAACCCTCCTGACTGACATAACCTCACCACTAACCATCCCGACTGACAGACATAACCTCACCACTAACCCTCCTGACAGACAGCCATAACCTCACCACTAACCCTCCTGACTGACTGACATAACCTCACCACTTACCCTCCTGACAGACATAGATAACCTCACCACTAACCCTCCTGACAGACAGACATAACCTCACCACTAACCCTCCTGACTGACATAACGTCACCACTAACCTTCCTGACTGACATAACCTCACCACTAACCCTCCTGATTGACTGACATAACCTCACCACTTACCCTCTTGACTGACATAACCTCACCACTAACCCTCCTGACTGACAGACATAACCTCACCACTAACCCTCCTGATAGACAGACATAACCTCACGACTAACCCTCCTGACTGACATAACCTCACCACTAACCCTCCTGACTGACATAACCTCACCACTAACCCTCCTGACTGACTGACATATCCTCACCACTAACCCTCCTGTCTGACTGACATAACCTCACCACTAACCCTCCTGACTGACATAACCTCACCATTAACCCTCCTGACTGACATAACTTTACCACTAACCTTTCTGACTGATTGACATAACCTCAACACTAACCCTCCTGACAGACAGACATAACCTTACCACTAACCTTCCTGACTGATTGACATAACCTCACCACTAACCCTCCTGACTGACATAACCTCACCACTAACCATCCTGACTGACAGACATAACCTCACCACTAACCCTCCTGACAGACAGACATAACCTCACCACTAACCCTCCTGACTGACAGACATAACCTCACCACTAACCCTCCTGACAGACAGACATAACCTCACCACTAACCCTCCTGACAGACTGACATAACCTCACCACTAACCCTCCTGACAGACAGACATAACCTCACCACTAACCCTCCTGACAGACAGACATAACCTCACCACTAACCCTCCTGACAGACAGACATAACCTCACCACTAACCCTCCTGACAGACAGACATAACCTCACCACTAACCCTCCTGATAGACAGACATAACCTCACCACTAACCCTCCTGACTGACATAACCTCACCACTAACCCTAATGACTGACATAACCTCACCACTAACCATCCTGACTGACAGACATAACCTCACCACTAACCCTCCTGACAGACAGACATAACCTCATCACTAACCCTCCTGACTGACATAACCTCACCACTAACCCTCCTGACTGACATAACCTCACCAGTAACCATCCCGACTGACAGACATAACCTCACCACTAACCCTCCTGACAGACAGCCATAACCTCATCACTAACCCTCCTGACTGACTGACATAACCTCACCACTTACCCTCCTGACAGACATAGATAACCTCACCACTAACCCTCCTGACAGACAGACATAACCTCACCACTTACCCTCTTGACTGACATAACCTCACCACTAACCCTCCTGACTGACAGACATAACCTCACCACTAACCCTCCTGATAGACAGACATAACCTCACGACTAACCCTCCTGACTGACATAACCTCACCACTAACCCTCCTGACTGACATAACCTCACCACTAACCCTCCTGACTGACTGACATATCCTCACCACTAACCCTCCTGTCTGACTGACATAACCTCACCACTAACCCTCCTGACTGACATAACCTCACCATTAACCCTCCTGACTGACAGAACTTTACCACTAACCTTTCTGACTGATTGACATAACCTCAACACTAACCCTCCTGACAGACAGACATAACCTTACCACTAACCTTCCTGACTGACTGACATAACCTCACCACTAACCCTCCTGACTGACATAACCTCACCACTAACCATCCTGACTGACAGACATAACCTCACCACTAACCCTCCTGACAGACAGACATAACCTCACCACTAACCCTCCTGACTGACAGACATAACCTCACCACTAACCCTCCTGACAGACAGACATAACCTCACCACTAACCCTCCTGACAGACTGACATAACCTCACCACTAACCCTCCTGACAGACAGACATAACCTCACCACTAACCCTCCTGACAGACAGACATAACCTCACCACTAACCCTCCTGACAGACAGACATAACCTCACCACTAACCCTCCTGACAGACAGACATAACCTCACCACTAACCCTCCTGATAGACAGACATAACCTCACCACTAACCCTCCTGACTGACATAACCTCACCACTAACCCTAATGACTGACATAACCTCACCACTAACCATCCTGACTGACAGACATAACCTCACCACTAACCCTCCTGACAGACAGACATAACCTCATCACTAACCCTCCTGACTGACATAACCTCACCACTAACCCTCCTGACTGACATAACCTCACCACTAACCATCCCGACTGACAGACATAACCTCACCACTAACCCTCCTGACAGACAGCCATAACCTCATCACTAACCCTCCTGACTGACTGACATAACCTCACCACTTACCCTCCTGACAGACATAGATAACCTCACCACTAACCCTCCTGACAGACAGACATAACCTCACCACTAACCTCCCTGACTGACATAACGTCACCACTAACCTTCCTGACTGACATAACCTCACCACTAACCCTCCTGATTGACTGACATAACCTCACCACTTACCCTCCTGACTGACATAACCTCACCACTAACCCTCCTGACTGACAGACATAACCTCACCACTAACCCTCCTGACTGACATAAACTCACCACTAACCCTCCTGACTGAAATAAACTCACTGCTAAACCTCCTGACTGACATAATCTCACCGCTAACCCTCCTGACTAACTGACATAACCTCACCGCTAACCCTCCTGACTGACTGACATAACCTCACCACTAACCCTCCTGACTGACTGACATAACCTCACCACTAACCCTCCTGACAGACAGTCATAACCTCACCACTAACCCTCTTGACTTACATAACCTCACCACTAACCCTCCTGACTGACTGACATAACCTCACCACTAACCCTCCTGTCTGACTGACATAACCTCACCACTAACCCTCCTGACTGACATAACCTCACCACTAACCCTCCTGACTGACATAACCTCACCACTAACCATCCTGACTGACAGACATAACCTCACCACTAACCCTCCTGACAGACAGACATAACCTCATCACTAACCCTCCTGACTGACAGACATAACCTCACCACTAACCCTCCTGACAGACAGACATAACCTCACCACTAACCCTCCTGACAGACTGACATAACCTCACCACTAACCCTCCTGACAGACAGACATAACCTCACCACTAACCCTCCTGACAGACAGACATAACCTCACCACTAACCCTCCTGACAGACAGACATAACCTCACCACTAACCCTCCTGACAGACAGACATAACCTCACCACTAACCCTCCTGATAGACAGACATAACCTCACCACTAACCCTCCTGACTGACATAACCTCACCACTAACCCTAATGACTGACATAACCTCACCACTAACCATCCTGACTGACAGACATAACCTCACCACTAACCCTCCTGACAGACAGACATAACCTCATCACTAACCCTCCTGACTGACATAACCTCACCACTAACCCTCCTGACTGACATAACCTCACCAGTAACCATCCCGACTGACAGACATAACCTCACCACTAACCCTCCTGACAGACAGCCATAACCTCATCACTAACCCTCCTGACTGACTGACATAACCTCACCACTTACCCTCCTGACAGACATAGATAACCTCACCACTAACCCTCCTGACAGACAGACATAACCTCACCACTAACCTCCCTGACTGACATAACGTCACCACTAACCTTCCTGACTGACATAACCTCACCACTAACCCTCCTGATTGACTGACATAACCTCACCACTTACCCTCCTGACTGACATAACCTCACCACTAACCCTCCTGACTGACAGACATAACCTCACCACTAACCCTCCTGACTGACATAAACTCACCACTAACCCTCCTGACTGAAATAAACTCACTGCTAAACCTCCTGACTGACATAACCTCACCGCTAACCCTCCTGACTAACTGACATAACCTCACCGCTAACCCTCCTGACTGACTGACATAACCTCACCACTAACCCTCCTGACTGACTGACATAACCTCACCACTAACCCTCCTGACAGACAGTCATAACCTCACCACTAACCCTCTTGACTTACATAACCTCACCACTAACCCTCCTGACTGACTGACATAACCTCACCACTAACCCTCCTGTCTGACTGACATAACCTCACCACTAACCCTCCTGACTGACATAACCTCACCATTAACCCTCCTGACTGACATAACTTTACCACTAACCTTCCTGACTGATTGACATAAACTCAACACTAACCCTCCTGACAGACAGACATAACCTTACCACTAACCTTCCTGACTGATTGACATAACCTCACCACTAACCCTCCTGACTGACATAACCTCACCACTAACCATCCTGACTGACAGACATAACCTCACCACTAACCCTCCTGACAGACAGACATAACCTCACCACTAACCCTCCTGACTGACAGACATAACCTCACCACTAACCCTCCTGACAGACAGACATAACCTCACCACTAACCCTCCTGACAGACTGACATAACCTCACCACTAACCCTCCTGACAGACAGACATAACCTCACCACTAACCCTCCTGACAGACAGACATAAGCTCACCACTAACCCTCCTGACTGACATAACCTCACCACTAACCCTCCTGACTGACATAACCTCACCACTAACCATCCTGACTGACAGACATAACCTCACCACTAACCCTCCTGACAGACAGACATAACCTCATCACTAACCCTCCTGACTGACAGACATAACCTCACCACTAACCCTCCTGACAGACAGACATAACCTCACCACTAACCCTCCTGACAGACAGACATAACCTCACCACTAACCCTCCTGACAGACTGACATAACCTCACAACTAACCCTCCTGACAGACAGACATAACCTCACCACTAACCCTCCTGACAGACAGACATAACCTCACCACTAACCCTCCTGACAGACAGACATAACCTCACCACTAACCCTCCTGACAGACAGACATAACCTCACCACTAACCCTCCTGAGAGACAGACATAACCTCACAACTAACACTCCTGACAGACAGACATAACCTCACCACTAACCCTCCTGACAGACAGACATAACCTCAACACTAACCCTCCTGATAGACAGACATAACCTCACCACTAACCCTCCTGACTGACATAACCTCACCACTAACCCTCCTGACTGACATAACCTCACCACTAACCCTCCAGACTGACTGACATAACCTCACCACTAACCCTCCTGACTGACATAACCTCACCACTAACCCTCCTGACTGACATAACCTCACCACTAACACTCCTGACTGACTGACATAACCTCACCACTAACCCTCCTGACTGACTGACATAACCTCACCACTAACCCTCCTGACAGACTGACATAACCTCACCACTAACCCTCCTGACAGACTGACATAACCTCACCACTAACCCACCTGACAGACAGACATAACAAGACCACTAACCCTCCTGACAGACAAATCCTCACCACTAACCCTCCTGACTTGACTGACATAACCTCACCACTAACCCTCCTGACTTACAGACATAACCTCACCACTGACCCTCCTGCCTGACATAACCTCACCACTAACCCTCCTGACTGACATAACCTCACCACTAACCCACCTGACTGACATAACCTAACCAATAACCCTCCTGACAGACATAACCTCACCACTAACCCTCCTGACTGACATAACCTCACCACTAACCCTCCTGACTGACATAATCTCACCACTAACCCTCCTGACTGACATAACCTCAACACTAACCCTTCTGACTGACTGACATAACCTCACCACTAACCCTCCTGACTGACCGACATAACCTCACCACTTACCCTCCTGACAGACATAGATAACCTCACCACTAACCCTCCTGACTGACTGACATAACCTCACCACTAACTCTCCTGACTGACTGACATAACCTCACCACTAACCCTCCTGACTGACTGACATAATCTCACCACTAACCATCCTGACTGACTGACATAACCTCACCACTTACCCTCTTGACTGACATAACCTCACCACTAACCCTCCTGACTGACATAACCTCACCACTAACCCTCCTGACTGACATAACCTCACCACTAACCCTCCTGACTGACTGACATATCCTCACCACTAACCCTCCTGTCTGACTGACATAACCTCACCACTAACCCTCCTGACTGACATAACCTCACCATTAACCCTCCTGACTGACAGAACTTTACCACTAACCTTTCTGACTGATTGACATAACCTCAACACTAACCCTCCTGACAGACAGACATAACCTTACCACTAACCTTCCTGACTGATTGACATAACCTCACCACTAACCCTCCTGACTGACATAACCTCACCACTAACCATCCTGACTGACAGACATAACCTCACCACTAACCCTCCTGACAGACAGACATAACCTCACCACTAACCCTCCTGACTGACAGACATAACCTCACCACTAACCCTCCTGACAGACAGACATAACCTCACCACTAACCCTCCTGACAGACTGACATAACCTCACCACTAACCCTCCTGACAGACAGACATAACCTCACCACTAACCCTCCTGACAGACAGACATAACCTCACCACTAACCCTCCTGACAGACAGACACAACCTCACCACTAACCCTCCTGACAGACAGACATAACCTCACCACTAACCCTCCTGATAGACAGACATAACCTCACCACTAACCCTCCTGACTGACATAACCTCACCACTAACCCTAATGACTGACATAACCTCACCACTAACCATCCTGACTGACAGACATAACCTCACCACTAACCCTCCTGACAGACAGACATAACCTCATCACTAACCCTCCTGACTGACATAACCTCACCACTAACCCTCCTGACTGACATAACCTCACCAGTAACCATCCCGACTGACAGACATAACCTCACCACTAACCCTCCTGACAGACAGCCATAACCTCATCACTAACCCTCCTGACTGACTGACATAACCTCACCACTTACCCTCCTGACAGACATAGATAACCTCACCACTAACCCTCCTGACAGACAGACATAACCTCACCACTAACCTCCCTGACTGACATAACGTCACCACTAACCTTCCTGACTGACATAACCTCACCACTAACCCTCCTGATTGACTGACATAACCTCACCACTTACCCTCCTGACTGACATAACCTCACCACTAACCCTCCTGACTGACAGACATAACCTCACCACTAACCCTCCTGACTGACATAAACTCACCACTAACCCTCCTGACTGAAATAAACTCACTGCTAAACCTCCTGACTGACATAACCTCACCGCTAACCCTCCTGACTAACTGACATAACCTCACCGCTAACCCTCCTGACTGACTGACATAACCTCACCACTAACCCTCCTGACTGACTGACATAACCTCACCACTAACCCTCCTGACAGACAGTCATAACCTCACCACTAACCCTCTTGACTTACATAACCTCACCACTAACCCTCCTGACTGACTGACATAACCTCACCACTAACCCTCCTGTCTGACTGACATAACCTCACCACTAACCCTCCTGACTGACATAACCTCACCATTAACCCTCCTGACTGACATAACTTTACCACTAACCTTCCTGACTGATTGACATAAACTCAACACTAACCCTCCTGACAGACAGACATAACCTTACCACTAACCTTCCTGACTGATTGACATAACCTCACCACTAACCCTCCTGACTGACATAACCTCACCACTAACCATCCTGACTGACAGACATAACCTCACCACTAACCCTCCTGACAGACAGACATAACCTCACCACTAACCCTCCTGACTGACAGACATAACCTCACCACTAACCCTCCTGACAGACAGACATAACCTCACCACTAACCCTCCTGACAGACTGACATAACCTCACCACTAACCCTCCTGACAGACAGACATAACCTCACCACTAACCCTCCTGACAGACAGACATAAGCTCACCACTAACCCTCCTGACTGACATAACCTCACCACTAACCCTCCTGACTGACATAACCTCACCACTAACCATCCTGACTGACAGACATAACCTCACCACTAACCCTCCTGACAGACAGACATAACCTCATCACTAACCCTCCTGACTGACAGACATAACCTCACCACTAACCCTCCTGACAGACAGACATAACCTCACCACTAACCCTCCTGACAGACAGACATAACCTCACCACTAACCCTCCTGACAGACTGACATAACCTCACAACTAACCCTCCTGACAGACAGACATAACCTCACCACTAACCCTCCTGACAGACAGACATAACCTCACCACTAACCCTCCTGAGAGACAGACATAACCTCACAACTAACACTCCTGACAGACAGACATAACCTCACCACTAACCCTCCTGACAGACAGACATAACCTCAACACTAACCCTCCTGATAGACAGACATAACCTCACCACTAACCCTCCTGACTGACATAACCTCACCACTAACCCTCCTGACTGACATAACCTCACCACTAACCCTCCAGACTGACTGACATAACCTCACCACTAACCCTCCTGACTGACATAACCTCACCACTAACCCTCCTGACTGACATAACCTCACCACTAACACTCCTGACTGACTGACATAACCTCACCACTAACCCTCCTGACTGACTGACATAACCTCACCACTAACCCTCATGACAGACAGACATAATCTAACCACTAACCCTCCTGACAGACTGACATAACCTCACCACTAACCCTCCTGACAGACTGACATAACCTCACCACTAACCCACCTGACAGACAGACATAACAAGACCACTAACCCTCCTGACAGACAAATCCTCACCACTAACCCTCCTGACTTGACTGACATAACCTCACCACTAACCCTCCTGACTTACAGACATAACCTCACCACTGACCCTCCTGCCTGACATAACCTCACCACTAACCCTCCTGACTGACATAACCTCACCACTAACCCACCTGACTGACATAACCTAACCAATAACCCTCCTGACAGACATAACCTCACCACTAACCCTCCTGACTGACATAACCTCACCACTAACCCTCCTGACTGACATAATCTCACCACTAACCCTCCTGACTGACATAACCTCAACACTAACCCTTCTGACTGACTGACATAACCTCACCACTAACCCTCCTGACTGACCGACATAACCTCACCACTTACCCTCCTGACAGACATAGATAACCTCACCACTAACCCTCCTGACTGACTGACATAACCTCACCACTAACTCTCCTGACTGACTGACATAACCTCACCACTAACCCTCCTGACTGACTGACATAATCTCACCACTAACCATCCTGACTGACTGACATAACCTCACCACTAACCCTCCTGACTGACTGACATAACCTCACCACTAACCCTCCTGACTGATAAAACCTCACCATTAACCCTCCTGTCTGACTGACATAACCTCACCACTAACCCTCCTGACTGACATAACCTCACCATTAACCCTCCTGACTGACATAACTTTACCACTAACCTTCCTGACTGATTGACATAACCTCAACACTAACCCTCCTGACAGACAGACATAACCTTACCACTAACCTTCCTGACTGATTGACATAACCTCACCACTAACCCTCCTGACTGACATAACCTCACCACTAACCATCCTGACTGACAGACATAACCTCACCGCTAACCCTCCTGACAGACAGACATACCCTCACCACTAACCCTCCTGACTGACAGATATAACCTCACCACTAACCCTCCTGACAGACAGACATAACCTCACCACTAACCCTCCTGACAGACAGACATAACCTCACCACTAACCCTCCTGACAGACTGACATAACCTCACCACTAACCCTCCTGACAGACAGACATAACCTCACCACTAACCCTCCTGACAGACAGACATAACCTCACCACTAACCCTCCTGACAGACAGACATAACCTCAACACTAACCCTCCTGACAGACAGACATAACCTCACCACTAACCCTCCTGACAGACAGACATAACCTCACCACTAACCCCCCTGAGAGACAGACATAACCTCACAACTAACACTCCTGACAGACAGACATAACCTCACCACTAACCCTCCTGACAGACAGACATAACCTCACCACTAACCCTCCTGATAGACAGACATAACCTCACCACTAACCCTCCTGACTGACATAACCTCACCACTAACCCTCCTGACTGACATAACCTCACCACAAACCCTCCTGACTGACTGACATAACCTCACCACTAAACCTCCTGACAGACAGACATAACCTCACCACTAACCCTCCTGACAGACAGACATAACCTCACCACTAACCCTCCTGACTTACATATCCTCACCACTAACCCAAATGACTGACATAACCTCACCACTAACCCTCCTGACTGACTGACATAACCTCACCACTAACCCTCCGGACAGACAGACATAACCTCACCACTAACCCTCCTGACAGACAGACATAACTTCACCACTAACCCTCCTGACTGACATAACCTCACCACTAACCCTCCTGACTGACATAACCTCACCACTAACCATCCTGACTGACAGACATAACCTCACCGCTAACCCTCCTGACAGACAGACATACCCTCACCACTAACCCTCCTGACTGACAGATATAACCTCACCACTAACCCTCCTGACAGACAGACATAACCTCACCACTAACCCTCCTGACAGACAGACATAACCTCACCACTAACCCTCCTGACAGACTGACATAACCTCACCACTAACCCTCCTGACAGACAGACATAACCTCACCACTAACCCTCCTGACAGACAGACATAACCTCACCACTAACCCTCCTGACAGACAGACATAACCTCAACACTAACCCTCCTGACAGACAGACATAACCTCACCACTAACCCTCCTGACAGACAGACATAACCTCACCACTAACCCCCCTGAGAGACAGACATAACCTCACAACTAACACTCCTGACAGACAGACATAACCTCACCACTAACCCTCCTGACAGACAGACATAACCTCACCACTAACCCTCCTGATAGACAGACATAACCTCACCACTAACCCTCCTGACTGACATAACCTCACCACTAACCCTCCTGACTGACATAACCTCACCACAAACCCTCCTGACTGACTGACATAACCTCACCACTAAACCTCCTGACAGACAGACATAACCTCACCACTAACCCTCCTGACAGACAGACATAACCTCACCACTAACCCTCCTGACTTACATATCCTCACCACTAACCCAAATGACTGACATAACCTCACCACTAACCCTCCTGACTGACTGACATAACCTCACCACTAACCCTCCGGACAGACAGACATAACCTCACCACTAACCCTCCTGACAGACAGACATAACTTCACCACTAACCCTCCTGACTGACATAACCTCACCACTAACCCTCCTGACTGACATAACCTCACCACTAACCCTCCTGACTGACTGACATAACCTCACCACTAACCCTCCTGACAGACAGACATAACCTCACCACTAACCCTCCTGACAGACAGACATAACCTCACCACTAACCCTCCTGACTGACACATAACCTCACCACTAACCCTCCTGCCTGACATAACCTCACCACTAACCCTCCTGACTGACATAACCTCACCACTAACCCTCCTGACTGACTGACATAACCTCACCACTAACCCTCCTGACTGACAGACATAACCTCACCACTAACCCTCCTGACAGACAGACATAACTTCACCACTAACCCTCCTGACTGACATAACCTCACCACTAACCCTCCTGACTGACATAACCTCACCACTAACCCTCCTGACTGACTGACATAACCTCACCACTAACCCTCCTGACTGCCTGACATAACCTCACCACTAACCCTCATGACAGACAGACATAATCTAACCACTAACCCTCCTGACAGACTGACATAACCTCACCACTAACCCTCCTGACAGACTGACATAACCTCACCACTAACCCTCCTGACAGACAAATCCTCCCCACTAACCCTCCTGACTTGACTGACATAACCTCACCACTAACCCTCCTGACAGACAGACATAACCTCACCACTAACCCTCCTGACAGACTGACATAACCTCACCACTAACCCTCCTGACAGACAGACATAACCTCACCACTAACCCTCCTGACAGACAGACATAAGCTCACCACTAACCCTCCTGACTGACTGACATAACCTCACCACTTACCCTCCTGACAGACATAGATAACCTCACCACTAACCCTCCTGACAGACAGACATAACCTCACCACTAACCTTCCTGACTGACATAACATCACCACTAACCTTCCTGACTGACATAACCTCACCACTAACCCTCCTGATTGACTGACATAACCTCACCACTTACCCTCCTGACTGACATAACCTCACCACTAACCCTCCTGACTGACAGACATAACCTCACCACTAACCCTCCTGACTGACATAAACTCACCACTAACCCTCCTGACTGAAATAAACTCACTGCTAAACCTCCTGACTGACATAACCTCACCGCTAACCCTCCTGACTAACTGACATAACCTCACCGCTAACCCTCCTGACTGACTTACATAACCTCACCACTAACCCTCCTGACTAACTGACATAACCTCACCACTAACCCTCCTGACTGACTGACATAACCTCACCACTAACCCTCCTGACTGACTGACATAACCTCACCACTAACCCTCCTGACTGACTTACATAACCTCACCACTAACCCTCCTGACTGACTGACATAACCTCACCACTAACCCTCCTGATAGACAGACATAACCTCACCACTAACCCTCCTGACTGATAAAACCTCACCATTAACCCTCCTGTCTGACTGACATAACCTCACCACTAACCCTCCCGTCTGACTGACATAACCTCACCACTAACCCTCCTGACTGACATAACCTCACCATTAACCCTCCTGACTGACATAACTTTACCACTAACCTTCCTGACTGATTGACATAACCTCAACACTAACCCTCCTGACAGACAGACATAACCTTACCACTAACCTTCCTGACTGATTGACATAACCTCACCACTAACCCTCCTGACTGACATAACCTCACCACTAACCATCCTGACTGACAGACATAACCTCACCACTAACCCTCCTGACAGACAGACATACCCTCACCACTAACCCTCCTGACTGACAGACATAACCTCACCACTAACCCTCCTGACAGACAGACATAACCTCACCACTAACCCTCCTGACAGACAGACATAACCTCACCACTAACCCTCCTGACAGACTGACATAACCTCACCACTAACCCTCCTGACAGACAGACATAACCTCACCACAAACCCTCCTGACAGACAGACATAACCTCACCACAAACCCTCCTGACAGACAGACATAAACTCACCACTAACACTCCTGACAGACAGACATAACCTCACCACTAACCCTCCTGAGAGACAGACATAACCTCACAACTAACACTCCTGACAGACAGACATAACCTCACCACTAACCCTCCTGACAGACAGACATAACCTCACCACTAACCCTCCTGACTTACATATCCTCACCACTAACCCAAATGACTGACATAACCTCACCACTAACCCTCCTGACTGACTGACATAACCTCACCACTAACCCTCCGGACAGACAGACATAACCTCACCACTAACCCTCCTGACAGACAGACATAACTTCACCACTAACCCTCCTGACTGACATAACCTCACCACTAACCCTCCTGACTGACATAACCTCACCACTAACCCTCCTGACTGACTGACATAACCTCACCACTAACCCTCCTGACTGACTGACATAACCTCACCACTAACCCTCCTGACAGACAGACATAACCTCACCACTAACCCTCCTGACAGACAGACATAACTTCACCACTAACCCTCCTGACTGACATAACCTCACCACTAACCCTCCTGACTGACATAACCTCACCACTAACCCTCCTGACTGACTGACATAACCTCACCACTAACCCTCCTGACTGACATAACCTCACCACTAACCCTCATGACAGACAGACATAATCTAACCACTAACCCTCCTGACAGACTGACATAACCTCACCACTAACCCTCCTGACAGACTGACATAACCTCACCACTAACCCTCCTGACAGACAAATCCTCCCCACTAACCCTCCTGACTTGACTGACATAACCTCACCACTAACCCTCCTGACAGACAGACATAACCTCACCACTAACCCTCCTGACAGACTGACATAACCTCACCACTAACCCTCCTGACAGACAGACATAACCTCACCACTAACCCTCCTGACAGACAGACATAAGCTCACCACTAACCCTCCTGACTGACTGACATAACCTCACCACTTACCCTCCTGACAGACATAGATAACCTCACCACTAACCCTCCTGACAGACAGACATAACCTCACCACTAACCTTCCTGACTGACATAACATCACCACTAACCTTCCTGACTGACATAACCTCACCACTAACCCTCCTGATTGACTGACATAACCTCACCACTTACCCTCCTGACTGACATAACCTCACCACTAACCCTCCTGACTGACAGACATAACCTCACCACTAACCCTCCTGACTGACATAAACTCACCACTAACCCTCCTGACTGAAATAAACTCACTGCTAAACCTCCTGACTGACATAACCTCACCGCTAACCCTCCTGACTAACTGACATAACCTCACCGCTAACCCTCCTGACTGACTTACATAACCTCACCACTAACCCTCCTGACTAACTGACATAACCTCACCACTAACCCTCCTGACTGACTGACATAACCTCACCACTAACCCTCCTGACTGACTGACATAACCTCACCACTAACCCTCCTGACTGACTTACATAACCTCACCACTAACCCTCCTGACTGACTGACATAACCTCACCACTAACCCTCCTGATAGACAGACATAACCTCACCACTAACCCTCCTGACTGATAAAACCTCACCATTAACCCTCCTGTCTGACTGACATAACCTCACCACTAACCCTCCCGTCTGACTGACATAACCTCACCACTAACCCTCCTGACTGACATAACCTCACCATTAACCCTCCTGACTGACATAACTTTACCACTAACCTTCCTGACTGATTGACATAACCTCAACACTAACCCTCCTGACAGACAGACATAACCTTACCACTAACCTTCCTGACTGATTGACATAACCTCACCACTAACCCTCCTGACTGACATAACCTCACCACTAACCATCCTGACTGACAGACATAACCTCACCACTAACCCTCCTGACAGACAGACATACCCTCACCACTAACCCTCCTGACTGACAGACATAACCTCACCACTAACCCTCCTGACAGACAGACATAACCTCACCACTAACCCTCCTGACAGACAGACATAACCTCACCACTAACCCTCCTGACAGACTGACATAACCTCACCACTAACCCTCCTGACAGACAGACATAACCTCACCACAAACCCTCCTGACAGACAGACATAACCTCACCACAAACCCTCCTGACAGACAGACATAAACTCACCACTAACACTCCTGACAGACAGACATAACCTCACCACTAACCCTCCTGAGAGACAGACATAACCTCACAACTAACACTCCTGACAGACAGACATAACCTCACCACTAACCCTCCTGACAGACAGACATAACCTCACCACTAACCCTCCTGATAGACAGACATAACCTCACGACTAACCCTCCTGACTGACATAACCTCACCACTAACCCTCCTGACTGACATAACCTCACCACTAACCCTCCTGACTGACTGACATATCCTCACCACTAACCCTCCTGTCTGACTGACATAACCTCACCACTAACCCTCCTGACTGACATAACCTCACCATTAACCCTCCTGACTGACATAACTTTACCACTAACCTTTCTGACTGATTGACATAACCTCAACACTAACCCTCCTGACAGACAGACATAACCTTACCACTAACCTTCCTGACTGATTGACATAACCTCACCACTAACCCTCCTGACTGACATAACCTCACCACTAACCATCCTGACTGACAGACATAACCTCACCACTAACCCTCCTGACAGACAGACATAACCTCACCACTAACCCTCCTGACTGACAGACATAACCTCACCACTAACCCTCCTGACAGACAGACATAACCTCACCACTAACCCTCCTGACAGACTGACATAACCTCACCACTAACCCTCCTGACAGACAGACATAACCTCACCACTAACCCTCCTGACTGACAGACATAACCTCACCACTAACCCTCCTGACAGACAGACATAACCTCACCACTAACCCTCCTGACAGACAGACATAACCTCACCACTAACCCTCCTGATAGACAGACATAACCTCACCACTAACCCTCCTGACTGACATAACCTCACCACTAACCCTCCTGACTGACATAACCTCACCACTAACCATCCTGACTGACAGACATAACCTCACCACTAACCCTCCTGACAGACAGACATAACCTCACCACTAACCCTCCTGACTGACATAACCTCACCACTAACCCTCCTGACTGACATAACCTCACCACTAACCATCCCGACTGACAGACATAACCTCACCACTAACCCTCCTGACAGACAGCCATAACCTCATCACTAACCCTCCTGACTGACTGACATAACCTCACCACTTACCCTCCTGACAGACATAGATAACCTCACCACTAACCCTCCTGACAGACAGACATAACCTCACCACTAACCTCCCTGACTGACATAACGTCACCACTAACCTTCCTGACTGACATAACCTCACCACTAACCCTCCTGATTGACTGACATAACCTCACCACTTACCCTCCTGACTGACATAACCTCACCACTAACCCTCCTGACTGACAGACATAACCTCACCACTAACCCTCCTGACTGACATAAACTCACCACTAACCCTCCTGACTGAAATAAACTCACTGCTAAACCTCCTGACTGACATAACCTCACCGCTAACCCTCCTGACTAACTGACATAACCTCACCGCTAACCCTCCTGACTGACTGACATAACCTCACCACTAACCCTCCTGACTGACTGACATAACCTCACCACTAACCCTCCTGACAGACAGTCATAACCTCACCACTAACCCTCTTGACTTACATAACCTCACCACTAACCCTCCTGACTGACTGACATAACCTCACCACTAACCCTCCTGTCTGACTGACATAACCTCACCACTAACCCTCCTGACTGACATAACCTCACCATTAACCCTCCTGACTGACATAACTTTACCACTAACCTTCCTGACTGATTGACATAACCTCACCACTAACCCTCCTGACTGACATAACCTCACCACTAACCATCCTGACTGACAGACATAACCTCACCACTAACCCTCCTGACAGACAGACATAACCTCACCACTAACCCTCCTGACTGACAGACATAACCTCACCACTAACCCTCCTGACAGACAGACATAACCTCACCACTAACCCTCCTGACAGACTGACATAACCTCACCACTAACCCTCCTGACAGACAGACATAACCTCACCACTAACCCTCCTGACAGACAGACATAAGCTCACCACTAACCCTCCTGACTGACATAACCTCACCACTAACCCTCCTGACTGACATAACCTCACCACTAACCATCCTGACTGACAGACATAACCTCACCACTAACCCTCCTGACAGACAGACATAACCTCATCACTAACCCTCCTGACTGACAGACATAACCTCACCACTAACCCTCCTGACAGACAGACATAACCTCACCACTAACCCTCCTGACAGACAGACATAAACTCACCACTAACCCTCCTGACAGACTGACATAACCTCACAACTAACCCTCCTGACAGACAGACATAACCTCACCACTAACCCTCCTGACAGACAGACATAACCTCACCACTAACCCTCCTGACAGACAGACATAACCTCACCACTAACCCTCCTGACAGACAGACATAACCTCACCACTAACCCTCCTGAGAGACAGACATAACCTCACAACTAACACTCCTGACAGACAGACATAACCTCACCACTAACCCTCCTGACAGACAGACATAACCTCAACACTAACCCTCCTGATAGACAGACATAACCTCACCACTAACCCTCCTGACTGACATAACCTCACCACTAACCCTCCTGACTGACATAACCTCACCACTAACCCTCCTGACTGACTGACATAACCTCACCACTAACCCTCCTGACTGACATAACCTCACCACTAACCCTCCTGACTTACATATCCTCACCACTAACCCTCATGACTGACATAACCTCACCACTAACCCTCCTCACTGACTGACAAAACCTCACCACTAACCCTCCTGACAGACAGACATAACCTCACCACTAACCCTCCTGACTGACTGACATAACCTCACCACTAACCCTCCTGACTGACTTACATAACCTCACCACTAACCCTCCTGACTGACTGACATAACCTCACCACTAACCCTCCTGATAGACAGACATAACCTCACCACTAACCCTCCTGACTGATAAAACCTCACCATTAACCCTCCTGTCTGACTGACATAAACTCACCACTAACCCTCCCGTCTGACTGACATAACCTCACCACTAACCCTCCTGACTGACATAACCTCACCATTAACCCTCCTGACTGACATAACTTTACCACTAACCTTCCTGACTGATTGACATAACCTCAACACTAACCCTCCTGACAGACAGACATAACCTCACCACTAACCTTCCTGACTGATTGACATAACCTCACCACTAACCCTCCTGACTGACATAACCTCACCACTAACCATCCTGACTGACAGACATAACCTCACCACTAACCCTCCTGACAGACAGACATACCCTCACCACTAACCCTCCTGACTGACAGACATAACCTCACCACTAACCCTCCTGACAGACAGACATAACCTCACCACTAACCCTCCTGACAGACAGACATAACCTCACCACTAACCCTCCTGACAGACTGACATAACCTCACCACTAACCCTCCTGACAGACAGACATAACCTCACCACAAACCCTCCTGACAGACAGACATAACCTCACCACAAACCCTCCTGACAGACAGACATAAACTCACCACTAACACTCCTGACAGACAGACATAACCTCACCACTAACCCTCCTGAGAGACAGACATAACCTCACAACTAACACTCCTGACAGACAGACATAACCTCACCACTAACCCTCCTGACAGACAGACATAACCTCACCACTAACCCTCCTGATAGACAGACATAACCTCACGACTAACCCTCCTGACTGACATAACCTCACCACTAACCCTCCTGACTGACATAACCTCACCACTAACCCTCCTGACTGACTGACATATCCTCACCACTAACCCTCCTGTCTGACTGACATAACCTCACCACTAACCCTCCTGACTGACATAACCTCACCATTAACCCTCCTGACTGACATAACTTTACCACTAACCTTTCTGACTGATTGACATAACCTCAACACTAACCCTCCTGACAGACAGACATAACCTTACCACTAACCTTCCTGACTGATTGACATAACCTCACCACTAACCCTCCTGACAGACTGACATAACCTCACCACTAACCATCCTGACTGACAGGCATAACCTCACCACTAACCCTCCTGACAGACAGACATAACCTCACCACTAACCCTCCTGACTGACAGACATAACCTCACCACTAACCCTCCTGACAGACAGACATAACCTCACCACTAACCCTCCTGACAGACTGACATAACCTCACCACTAACCCTCCTGACAGACAGACATAACCTCACCACTAACCCTCCTGACAGACAGACATAACCTCACCACTAACCCTCCTGACAGACAGACATAACCTCACCACTAACCCTCCTGACAGACAGACATAACCTCACCACTAACCCTCCTGATAGACAGACATAACCTCACCACTAACCCTCCTGACTGACATAACCTCACCACTAACCCTCCTGACTGACATAACCTCACCACTAACCATCCTGACTGACAGACATAACCTCACCACTAACCCTCCTGACAGACAGACATAACCTCATCACTAACCCTCCTGACTGACATAACCTCACCACTAACCCTCCTGACTGACATAACCTCACCACTAACCATCCCGACTGACAGACATAACCTCACCACTAACCCTCCTGACAGACAGCCATAACCTCATCACTAACCCTCCTGACTGACTGACATAACCTCACCACTTACCCTCCTGACAGACATAGATAACCTCACCACTAACCCTCCTGACAGACAGACATAACCTCACCACTAACCTCCCTGACTGACATAACGTCACCACTAACCTTCCTGACTGACATAACCTCACCACTAACCCTCCTGATTGACTGACATAACCTCACCACTTACCCTCTTGACTGACATAACCTCACCACTAACCCTCCTGACTGACAGACATAACCTCACCACTAACCCTCCTGATAGACAGACATAACCTCACGACTAACCCTCCTGACTGACATAACCTCACCACTAACCCTCCTGACTGACATAACCTCACCACTAACCCTCCTGACTGACTGACATATCCTCACCACTAACCCTCCTGTCTGACTGACATAACCTCACCACTAACCCTCCTGACTGACATAACCTCACCATTAACCCTCCTGACTGACATAACCTCACCACTAACCCTCCTGACTGATAAAACCTCACCATTAACCCTCCTGTCTGACTGACATAACCTCACCACTAACCCTCCCGTCTGACTGACATAACCTCACCACTAACCCTCCTGACTGACATAACCTCACCATTAACCCTCCTGACTGACATAACTTTACCACTAACCTTCCTGACTGATTGACATAACCTCAACACTAACCCTCCTGACAGACAGACATGACCTTACCACTAACCTTCCTGACTGATTGACATAACCTCACCACTAACCCTCCTGACTGACATAACCTCACCACTAACCATCCTGACTGACAGACATAACCTCACCACTAACCCTCCTGACAGACAGACATACCCTCACCACTAACCCTCCTGACTGACAGACATAACCTCACCACTAACCCTCCTGACAGACAGACATAACCTCACCACTAACCCTCCTGACAGACAGACATAACCTCACCACTAACCCTCCTGACAGACTGACATAACCTCACCACTAACCCTCCTGACAGACAGACATAACCTCACCACAAACCCTCCTGACAGACAGACATAACCTCACCACAAACCCTCCTGACAGACAGACATAAACTCACCACTAACACTCCTGACAGACAGACATAACCTCACCACTAACCCTCCTGAGAGACAGACATAACCTCACCACTAACACTCCTGACAGACAGACATAACCTCACCACTAACCCTCCTGACAGACAGACATAACCTCACCACTAACCCTCCTGACAGACAGACATAACCTCACGACTAACCCTCCTGACTGACATAACCTCACCACTAACCCTCCTGACTGACATAACCTCACCACTAACCCTCCTGACTGACTGACATATCCTCACCACTAACCCTCCTGTCTGACTGACATAACCTCACCACTAACCCTCCTGACTGACATAACCTCACCATTAACCCTCCTGACTGACATAACTTTACCACTAACCTTTCTGACTGATTGACATAACCTCAACACTAACCCTCCTGACAGACAGACATAACCTTACCACTAACCTTCCTGACTGATTGACATAACCTCACCACTAACCCTCCTAACAGACTGACATAACCTCACCACTAACCATCCTGACTGACAGGCATAACCTCACCACTAACCCTCCTGACAGACAGACATAACCTCACCACTAACCCTCCTGACTGACAGACATAACCTCACCACTAACCCTCCTGACAGACAGACATAACCTCACCACTAACCCTCCTGACAGACTGACATAACCTCACCACTAACCCTCCTGAGAGACAGACATAACCTCACAACTAACACTCCTGACAGACAGACATAACCTCACCACTAACCCTCCTGACAGACAGACATAACCTCACCACTAACCCTCCTGATAGACAGACATAACCTCACGACTAACCCTCCTGACTGACATAACCTCACCACTAACCCTCCTGACTGACATAACCTCACCACTAACCCTCCTGACTGACTGACATATCCTCACCACTAACCCTCCTGTCTGACTGACATAACCTCACCACTAACCCTCCTGACTGACATAACCTCACCATTAACCCTCCTGACTGACATAACTTTACCACTAACCTTTCTGACTGACTGACATAACCTCAACACTAACCCTCCTGACAGACAGACATAACCTTACCACTAACCTTCCTGACTGATTGACATAACCTCACCACTAACCCTCCTAACAGACTGACATAACCTCACCACTAACCATCCTGACTGACAGGCATAACCTCACCACTAACCCTCCTGACAGACAGACATAACCTCACCACTAACCCTCCTGACTGACAGACATAACCTCACCACTAACCCTCCTGACAGACAGACATAACCTCACCACTAACCCTCCTGACAGACTGACATAACCTCACCACTAACCCTCCTGACAGACAGACATAACCTCACCACTAACCCTCCTGACAGACAGACATAACCTCACCACTAACCCTCCTGACAGACAGACATAACCTCACCACTAACCCTCCTGACAGACAGACATAACCTCACCACTAACCCTCCTGATAGACAGACATAACCTCACCACTAACCCTCCTGACTGACATAACCTCACCACTAACCCTCCTGACTGACATAACCTCACCACTAACCATCCTGACTGACAGACATAACCTCACCACTAACCCTCCTGACAGACAGACATAACCTCATCACTAACCCTCCTGACTGACATAACCTCACCACTAACCCTCCTGACTGACATAACCTCACCACTAACCATCCCGACTGACAGACATAACCTCACCACTAACCCTCCTGACAGACAGCCATAACCTCATCACTAACCCTCCTGACTGACTGACATAACCTCACCACTTACCCTCCTGACAGACATAGATAACCTCACCACTAACCCTCCTGACAGACAGACATAACCTCACCACTAACCTCCCTGACTGACATAACGTCACCACTAACCTTCCTGACTGACATAACCTCACCACTAACCCTCCTGATTGACTGACATAACCTCACCACTTACCCTCTTGACTGACATAACCTCACCACTAACCCTCCTGACTGACAGACATAACCTCACCACTAACCCTCCTGATAGACAGACATAACCTCACGACTAACCCTCCTGACTGACATAACCTCACCACTAACCCTCCTGACTGACATAACCTCACCACTAACCCTCCTGACTGACTGACATATCCTCACCACTAACCCTCCTGTCTGACTGACATAACCTCACCACTAACCCTCCTGACTGACATAACCTCACCATTAACCCTCCTGACTGACATAACTTTACCACTAACCTTTCTGACTGATTGACATAACCTCAACACTAACCCTCCTGACAGACAGACATAACCTTACCACTAACCTTCCTGACTGATTGACATAACCTCACCACTAACCCTCCTGACTGACATAACCTCACCACTAACCATCCTGACTGACAGACATAACCTCACCACTAACCCTCCTGACAGACAGACATAACCTCACCACTAACCCTCCTGACAGACAGACATAACCTCACCACTAACCCTCCTGACAGACAGACATAACCTCACCACTAACCCTCCTGACAGACAGACATAACCTCACCACTAACCCTCCTGATAGACAGACATAACCTCACCACTAACCCTCCTGACTGACATAACCTCACCACTAACCCTAATGACTGACATAACCTCACCACTAACCATCCTGACTGACAGACATAACCTCACCACTAACCCTCCTGACAGACAGACATAACCTCATCACTAACCCTCCTGACTGACATAACCTCACCACTAACCCTCCTGACTGACATAACCTCACCAGTAACCATCCCGACTGACAGACATAACCTCACCACTAACCCTCCTGACAGACAGCCATAACCTCATCACTAACCCTCCTGACTGACTGACATAACCTCACCACTTACCCTCCTGACAGACATAGATAACCTCACCACTAACCCTCCTGACAGACAGACATAACCTCACCACTAACCTCCCTGACTGACATAACGTCACCACTAACCTTCCTGACTGACATAACCTCACCACTAACCCTCCTGATTGACTGACATAACCTCACCACTTACCCTCCTGACAGACAGACATAACCTCACCACTAACCCTCCTGACAGACAGACATAACCTCACCACTAACCCTCCTGATTGACTGACATAACCTCACCACTAACCCTCCTGACAGACAGACATAACCTCACCACTAACCCTCCTGACAGACAGACATAACCTCACCACTAACCCTCCTGATAGACAGACATAACCTCACCACTAACCCTCCTGACTGACATAACCTCACCACTAACCCTAATGACTGACATAACCTCACCACTAACCATCCTGACTGACAGACATAACCTCACCACTAACCCTCCTGACAGACAGACATAACCTCATCACTAACCCTCCTGACTGACATAACCTCACCACTAACCCTCCTGACTGACATAACCTCACCAGTAACCATCCCGACTGACAGACATAACCTCACCACTAACCCTCCTGACAGACAGCCATAACCTCATCACTAACCCTCCTGACTGACTGACATAACCTCACCACTTACCCTCCTGACAGACATAGATAACCTCACCACTAACCCTCCTGACAGACAGACATAACCTCACCACTAACCTCCCTGACTGACATAACGTCACCACTAACCTTCCTGACTGACATAACCTCACCACTAACCCTCCTGATTGACTGACATAACCTCACCACTTACCCTCCTGACTGACATAACCTCACCACTAACCCTCCTGACTGACAGACATAACCTCACCACTAACCCTCCTGACTGACATAAACTCACCACTAACCCTCCTGACTGAAATAAACTCACTGCTAAACCTCCTGACTGACATAACCTCACCGCTAACCCTCCTGACTAACTGACATAACCTCACCGCTAACCCTCCTGACTGACTGACATAACCTCACCACTAACCCTCCTGACTGACTGACATAACCTCACCACTAACCCTCCTGACAGACAGTCATAACCTCACCACTAACCCTCTTGACTTACATAACCTCACCACTAACCCTCCTGACTGACTGACATAACCTCACCACTAACCCTCCTGTCTGACTGACATAACCTCACCACTAACCCTCCTGACTGACATAACCTCACCACTAACCATCCTGACTGACAGACATAACCTCACCACTAACCCTCCTGACAGACAGACATAACCTCATCACTAACCCTCCTGACTGACATAACCTCACCACTAACCCTCCTGACTGACATAACCTCACCACTAACCATCCCGACTGACAGACATAACCTCACCACTAACCCTCCTGACAGACAGCCATAACCTCATCACTAACCCTCCTGACTGACTGACATAACCTCACCACTTACCCTCCTGACAGACATAGATAACCTCACCACTAACCCTCCTGACAGACAGACATAACCTCACCACTAACCTCCCTGACTGACATAACGTCACCACTAACCTTCCTGACTGACATAACCTCACCACTAACCCTCCTGATTGACTGACATAACCTCACCACTTACCCTCTTGACTGACATAACCTCACCACTAACCCTCCTGACTGACAGACATAACCTCACCACTAACCCTCCTGACAGACAGACATAACCTCACCACTAACCCTCCTGACTGACATAACCTCACCACTAACCCTCCTGACTGACATAACCTCACCACTAACCCTCCTGACTGACTGACATATCCTCACCACTAACCCTCCTGACAGACTGACATAACCTCACCACTAACCCTCCTGACAGACTGACATAACCTCACCACTAACCCTCCTGACAGACAGACATAACCTCACCACTAACCCTCCTGACAGACAGACATAACCTCACCACTAACCCTCCTGACAGACAGACATAAACTCACCACTAACACTCCTGACAGACAGACATAACCTCACCACTAACCCTCCTGAGAGACAGACATAACCTCACAACTAACACTCCTGACAGACAGACATAACCTCACCACTAACCCTCCTGACAGACAGACATAACCTCACCACTAACCCTCCTGACAGACAGACATAACCTCACCACTAACCCTCCTGACTGACATAACCTCACCACTAACCCTCCTGACTGACATAACCTCACCACTAACCCTCCTGACTGACTGACATAACCTCACCACTAACCCTCCTGACTGACAGACATAACCTCACCACTAACCCTCCTGACTGACATAACCTCACCACTAACCCTCCTGACTGACATAACTTCACCACTAACCTTTCCTGACTGACTGACATAACCTCAACACTAACCCTCCTGACAGACAGACATAACCTTACCACTAACCTTCCTGACTGACTGACATAACCTCACCACTAACCCTCCTGACAGACTGACATAACCTCACCACTAACCCTCCTGACTGACAGACATAACCTCACCACTAACCCTCCTGACAGACAGACATAACCTCACCACTAACCCTCCTGACTGACAGACATAACCTCACCACTAACCCTCCTGACAGACAGACATAACCTCACCACTAACCCTCCTGACAGACTGACATAACCTCACCACTAACCCTCCTGACAGACAGACATAACCTCACCACTAACCCTCCTGACAGACAGACATAACCTCACCACTAACCCTCCTGACAGACAGACATAACCTCACCACTAACCCTCCTGACAGACAGACATAACCTCACCACTAACCCTCCTGACAGACTGACATAACCTCACCACTAACCCTCCTGACTGACATAACCTCACCACTAACCCTCCTGACTGACATAACCTCACCACTAACCATCCTGACTGACAGACATAACCTCACCACTAACCCTCCTGACAGACAGACATAACCTCACCACTAACCCTCCTGACTGACATAACCTCACCACTAACCCTCCTGACTGACATAACCTCACCACTAACCATCCCGACTGACAGACATAACCTCACCACTAACCCTCCTGACAGACAGCCATAACCTCATCACTAACCCTCCTGACTGACTGACATAACCTCACCACTTACCCTCCTGACAGACATAGATAACCTCACCACTAACCCTCCTGACAGACAGACATAACCTCACCACTAACCTCCCTGACTGACATAACGTCACCACTAACCTTCCTGACTGACATAACCTCACCACTAACCCTCCTGATTGACTGACATAACCTCACCACTTACCCTCTTGACTGACATAACCTCACCACTAACCCTCCTGACTGACAGACATAACCTCACCACTAACCCTCCTGATAGACAGACATAACCTCACGACTAACCCTCCTGACTGACATAACCTCACCACTAACCCTCCTGACTGACATAACCTCACCACTAACCCTCCTGACTGACTGACATATCCTCACCACTAACCCTCCTGACTGACTGACATAACCTCACCACTAACCCTCCTGACAGACTGACATAACCTCACCACTAACCCTCCTGACAGACAGACATAACCTCACCACAAACCCTCCTGACAGACAGACATAACCTCACCACAAACCCTCCTGACAGACAGACATAAACTCACCACTAACCCTCCTGACAGACAGACATAACCTCACCACTAACCCTCCTGAGAGACAGACATAACCTCACAACTAACACTCCTGACAGACAGACATAACCTCACCACTAACCCTCCTGACAGACAGACATAACCTCACCACTAACCCTCCTGATAGACAGACATAACCTCACGACTAACCCTCCTGACTGACATAACCTCACCACTAACCCTCCTGACTGACATAACCTCACCACTAACCCTCCTGACTGACTGACATATCCTCACCACTAACCCTCCTGTCTGACTGACATAACCTCACCACTAACCCTCCTGACTGACATAACCTCACCACTAACCCTCCTGACTGACATAACTTTACCACTAACCTTCCTGACTGATTGACATAACCTCACCACTAACCCTCCTGACAGACAGACATAACCTTACCACTAACCTTCCTGACTGATTGACATAACCTCACCACTAACCCTCCTAACAGACTGACATAACCTCACCACTAACCATCCTGACTGACAGGCATAACCTCACCACTAACCCTCCTGACAGACAGACATAACCTCACCACTAACCCTCCTGACTGACAGACATAACCTCACCACTAACCCTCCTGACAGACAGACATAACCTCACCACTAACCCTCCTGACAGACTGACATAACCTCACCACTAACCCTCCTGACAGACAGACATAACCTCACCACTAACCCTCCTGACAGACAGACATAACCTCACCACTAACCCTCCTGACAGACAGACATAACCTCACCACTAACCCTCCTGACAGACAGACATAACCTCACCACTAACCCTCCTGATAGACAGACATAACCTCACCACTAACCCTCCTGACTGACATAACCTCACCACTAACCCTCCTGACTGACATAACCTCACCACTAACCATCCTGACTGACAGACATAACCTCACCACTAACCCTCCTGACAGACAGACATAACCTCATCACTAACCCTCCTGACTGACATAACCTCACCACTAACCCTCCTGACTGACATAACCTCACCACTAACCATCCCGACTGACAGACATAACCTCACCACTAACCCTCCTGACAGACAGCCATAACCTCACCACTAACCCTCCTGACTGACTGACATAACCTCACCACTTACCCTCCTGACAGACATAGATAACCTCACCACTAACCCTCCTGACAGACAGACATAACCTCACCACTAACCTCCCTGACTGACATAACGTCACCACTAACCTTCCTGACTGACATAACCTCACCACTAACCCTCCTGATTGACTGACATAACCTCACCACTTACCCTCTTGACTGACATAACCTCACCACTAACCCTCCTGACTGACAGACATAACCTCACCACTAACCCTCCTGATAGACAGACATAACCTCACGACTAACCCTCCTGACTGACATAACCTCACCACTAACCCTCCTGACTGACATAACCTCACCACTAACCCTCCTGACTGACTGACATATCCTCACCACTAACCCTCCTGTCTGACTGACATAACCTCACCACTAACCCTCCTGACAGACTGACATAACCTCACCACTAACCCTCCTGACAGACAGACATAACCTCACCACAAACCCTCCTGACAGACAGACATAACCTCACCACAAACCCTCCTGACAGACAGACATAAACTCACCACTAACACTCCTGACAGACAGACATAACCTCACCACTAACCCTCCTGAGAGACAGACATAACCTCACCACTAACACTCCTGACAGACAGACATAACCTCACCACTAACCCTCCTGACAGACAGACATAACCTCACCACTAACCCTCCTGATAGACAGACATAACCTCACGACTAACCCTCCTGACTGACATAACCTCACCACTAACCCTCCTGACTGACATAACCTCACCACTAACCCTCCTGACTGACTGACATATCCTCACCACTAACCCTCCTGTCTGACTGACATAACCTCACCACTAACCCTCCTGACTGACATAACCTCACCACTAACCCTCCTGACTGACGTAACTTTACCACTAACCTTTCTGACTGATTGACATAACCTCAACACTAACCCTCCTGACAGACAGACATAACCTCACCACTAACCTTCCTGACTGACTGACATAACCTCACCACTAACCCTCCTAACAGACTGACATAACCTCACCACTAACCATCCTGACTGACAGACATAACCTCACCACTAACCCTCCTGACAGACAGACATAACCTCACCACTAACCCTCCTGACTGACAGACATAACCTCACCACTAACCCTCCTGACAGACAGACATAACCTCACCACTAACCCTCCTGACAGACTGACATAACCTCACCACTAACCCTCCTGACAGACAGACATAACCTCACCACTAACCCTCCTGACAGACAGACATAACCTCACCACTAACCCTCCTGACAGACAGACATAACCTCACCACTAACCCTCCTGACAGACAGACATAACCTCACCACTAACCCTCCTGATAGACAGACATAACCTCACCACTAACCCTCCTGACTGACATAACCTCACCACTAACCCTCCTGACTGACATAACCTCACCACTAACCAACCTGACTGACAGACATAACCTCACCACTAACCCTCCTGACAGACAGACATAACCTCATCACTAACCCTCCTGACTGACATAACCTCACCACTAACCCTCCTGACTGACATAACCTCACCACTAACCATCCCGACTGACAGACATAACCTCACCACTAACCCTCCTGACAGACAGCCATAACCTCATCACTAACCCTCCTGACTGACTGACATAACCTCACCACTTACCCTCCTGACAGACATAGATAACCTCACCACTAACCCTCCTGACAGACAGACATAACCTCACCACTAACCTTCCTGACTGACATAACGTCACCACTAACCTTCCTGACTGACATAACCTCACCACTAACCCTCCTGATTGACTGACATAACCTCACCACTTACCCTCTTGACTGACATAACCTCACCACTAACCCTCCTGACTGACAGACATAACCTCACCACTAACCCTCCTGATAGACAGACATAACCTCACGACTAACCCTCCTGACTGACATAACCTCACCACTAACCCTCCTGACTGACATAACCTCACCACTAACCCTCCTGACTGACTGACATATCCTCACCACTAACCCTCCTGTCTGACTGACATAACCTCACCACTAACCCTCCTGACTGACATAACCTCACCACTAACCCTCCTGACTGACATAACTTTACCACTAACCTTTCTGACTGACTGACATAACCTCAACACTAACCCTCCTGACAGACAGACATAACCTTACCACTAACCTTCCTGACTGATTGACATAACCTCACCACTAACCCTCCTGACTGACATAACCTCACCACTAACCATCCTGACTGACAGACATAACCTCACCACTAACCCTCCTGACAGACAGACATAACCTCACCACTAACCCTCCTGACAGACAGACATAACCTCACCACTAACCCTCCTGACAGACAGACATAACCTCACCACTAACCCTCCTGACAGACAGACATAACCTCACCACTAACCCTCCTGATAGACAGACATAACCTCACCACTAACCCTCCTGACTGACATAACCTCACCACTAACCCTACTGACTGACATAACCTCACCACTAACCCTCCTGACTGACAGACATAACCTCACCACTAACCCTCCTGACAGACAGACATAACCTCACCACTAACCCTCCTGACTGACATAACCTCACCACTAACCCTCCTGACCGACATAACCTCACCAGTAACCATCCCGACTGACAGACATAACCTCACCACTAACCCTCCTGACAGACAGCCATAACCTCATCACTAACCCTCCTGACTGACTGACATAACCTCACCACTTACCCTCCTGACAGACAGACATAAACCTCACCACTAACCCTCCTGACAGACAGACATAACCTCACCACTAACCTCCCTGACTGACATAACGTCACCACTAACCTTCCTGACTGACATAACCTCACCACTAACCCTCCTGATTGACTGACATAACCTCACCACTTACCCTCCTGACAGACAGACATAACCTCACCACTAACCCTCCTGACAGACAGACATAACCTCACCACTAACCCTCCTGATTGACTGACATAACCTCACCACTAACCCTCCTGACAGACAGACATAACCTCACCACTAACCCTCCTGACAGACAGACATAACCTCACCACTAACCCTCCTGATAGACAGACATAACCTCACCACTAACCCTCCTGACTGACATAACCTCACCACTAACCCTAATGACTGACATAACCTCACCACTAACCATCCTGACTGACAGACATAACCTCACCACTAACCCTCCTGACAGACAGACATAACCTCACCACTAACCCTCCTGACTGACATAACCTCACCACTAACCCTCCTGACTGACATAACCTCACCAGTAACCATCCCGACTGACAGACATAACCTCACCACTAACCCTCCTGACAGACAGCCATAACCTCATCACTAACCCTCCTGACTGACTGACATAACCTCACCACTTACCCTCCTGACAGACATAGATAAACCTCACCACTAACCCTCCTGACAGACAGACATAACCTCACCACTAACCCTCTGCTGACTGACATAACCTCACCACTAACCCTCCTGACTGACATAACCTCACCACTAACCCTCCTGACTGACTGACATAACCTCACCACTAACCCTCCTGACTGACATAACCTCACCACTAACCCTCCTGACTGACAGACATAACCTCACCACTAACCCTCCTGACTGACATAACCTCACCACTAACCCTCCTGACTGACATAACCTCACCGCTAACCTTCCTGACTGACATAACCTCAGATGTGTCATATCGGACGAGGTATTAGGCACGAACCAGAGACTTTTTGGTTACTGTTCCAACACTAATCACTGGGGTTCCTGCTTCCCCAAGTTGCCTGCCAGAACGTTTCCAATGAGAACAATATGTCTGGTCCCCCTCAGGGCTTTTTTTGATTGACAACAGAGGAATGCCAGGTTTGTATCTGTGTCCCATTAGATGACTGCCAGGTCTGTGTCCCATTAGAGGAATGCCAGGTCTGTGTCCCATTAGAGGACTGCAAGCAGGTCTTTGTCCCATTAGAGGACTGCCAGGCTGTGTCCCATTAGAGGACTGCCAGGTCTGTGTCCCATTAGAGGACTGCTGTAGGTCTGTGTCCCATTAGAGGAATGCCAGGTATGTGTGCCCATTAGAGGAATGCCAGGTATGTGTCCCAATAGAGGAATGCCAGGTCTGTATCTGTGTCCCAATAGAGGACTGCCAGGTCTGTATCTGTCCGCATTAGAGGAATGCCAGGTCTGTATCTGTGTCCCATTAGAGGACTGCCAGGTCTGTGTCCCATTAGAGGACTGCCAGGCCTGTGTCCCATTGGTGGACTGCCAGGTCTGTATCTGTGTCCCACATTAGAAGAATGCCAGGTCTGTGTCCCATTAGAGGAATGCCAGGTCTGTGTCCCATTAGAGGACTGCCAGGTTTGTATCTGTGTCCATGTAGAGGACTGCCAGGTCTGTGTCCCATTAGAGGACTGCTAGTTTCTGTGTCCATTAGAGACTGCAAGCAGGTCTGTGTCCCATTAGAGGACTGCCAGGCCTGTGTCCCATTAGAGACTGCCAGGTCTGTGTCCCATTAGAGGACTTGCCAGGTCTGTCCCATTAGAGGACTGCCAGGTCTGTGTCCCGTTAGAGGAATCCAGGTCGTGCCCCACTTAGAGGAATGCCAGGTCTATGTCCCCGTTAGAGGAATGCCAGGTCTGTGTCCCATTAGAGGACTGCCAGGTCTGTGTCCCATTAGAGACTGCCAGGTCTGTATCTGTGTCCCATTAGAGGAATGCCAGGTCTGTGTCTGTGTCCCATTAGAGACTGCCAGGTCTGTGTCCCAATGACAATGTCCGCTTTAGGTATAACGCCAGCTCTAATACAGTCTACCTCTGAAAACGCCAAAACAACCGCTATGCAGATGTCGACTAAAGCAGATCTGATTAAATAGAGGTGGAATCAGCTTATGATCTGTGTCCTTACGAATATGGTTATCAACGTAATTCACAGAGATTTATTGACCTTTTATGATCTGTGTTTTAGAAGAGTTTATAATCTGTTTCTTATTAAGATTATATAGTTACGATATAGATATGGAACAATCTTATGAGACTGGGGCAGTGTCCGAAGTGGCACCCTATTCTCTGTTTTGACCGGGGCTCATGGGTAATTGCAGTGGGCACTATGTGGGGAAAAGGAAACCATTTGGGATCTAGTCCAGGAAAGAGATTATCTGGGAGTAGATTAGAGATACATTATGGACTTTCCAGCCACCAAGCTGTTCATTTCTGACTGCTTTGTTGTCAAAATATCTATCTATATACACTTAACGTTACACATTGATAATACACAAGGTTCGATTAATTAAATAGAAAAATGTATTTCAAGGTAAACGTATTTTTCCGCGGTTTCGATCATTAAAAACTTCCAAAACATAAAAAATAAAGAATGTATCATCATCTCTATTTAATAATTATTTGGGTCTGATGATAAATATTGACTGGAATGTTTTAAAACAGTTAGTACTGGAATAAGTGTGTGTGTGTTCGAGCTTTGTGGATCTCTGTCTCACTCCCCAACGTTCTCCCCTTTTCTCCCCGTCTCAAACACACCTCGTTACTGCTGTGGGGAAACAAGCTTTCAAACATCTTACTGACTGACTCCAAGGAGTGACTCCCAAATGGACCTTATTCCCTATGGGCCTTGGTCAGTAGTACCCCTTATAGCCCTATGGGCCCTGGTCAAAAGTAGTACCCCCTATAGCCCCTATGGGCCCTGGTCAAAAGTAGTACCCCTTATAGCAAAATAGGAAATATGGTGCCATCTAGGACACAGCCCATCTCTAGCTGTTGGTTACATCCTGTCCGCTGCCACAGCCCATCTCTCTTGGACTGGGTTACATCCTGTCCGCTGCCACAGCCCATCTCTTGGACTGGTTATATCCTGTCCTCTGCCACAGCCCATCTCTTGGCTGGGTTACATCCTGTCCGCTGCCACAGCCCATCTCTTGGCTGGGTTACATCTGTCCGTGCCACAGCCCATCTCTTGGCTGGGGTTACATCCTGTCCGCTGCCACAGCCCATCTCTTTGCTGAGTTACATCCTGTCCTCTGCCAGCCCATCTCTTGGCTAGGTTACATCCTGTCCGCTGCCACAGCCCATCTCTTTGGCTGGGTTACATCCTGTCTGCTGCCACAGCCCATCTCTTGGCTGGGTTACATCCTGTCCGCTGCCACAGCCAATCTCTTGACTGGGTTACATCTGTCCGGCTGCCACAGCCAATCTCTTGTCTGGGTTACATCCTGTCTGCTGCTGAAGCAGGTTTGAAAACAGATGCAAGATGAGCTAAAGAGAAACTTGATATCCCCATCTTGTGGGTTTAGCTTCAGCCCATACTATCTTTTTTTCCCTCTACGGCATATAGTAGAAAGGTTATGGATAAAGGGGAGGGAAATATATATACAAATATATAGAAATACTAATAAAAAAGTTTAGAAGTTTTCTGTTCTGTAGTAGCGGAAAGGAGCTGGCCTATGATCTGAGAGGAGGAGAGAGCAGGCCTATGATCTGAGAGGAGAGTAGGAGACAGGCCTATGATCTGAGAGGAGGAGAGGAGCAGGCCTATGATCTGAGAGGAGGAGAGAGCAGGCCTATGATCTGAGAGGAGAGGAGGAGCAGGCCTATGATCTGAGAGGAGGAGAGGAGCAGGCCTATGATCTGAGAGGAGGAGAGGAGGCCTATGATCTGAGAGGAGGGAGAGGAGGCCTATGATCTGAGAGGAGAGGAGAGGAGCAGGTCTATAATCTGAGAGGGAGAGGAGGAGCAGGCCTATGATCTGAGAGGAGGAGGAGGAGGAGGCCCACGATCTGAGAGGAGGAGGAGCAGGCCTATGATCTGAGAGGAGGAGGAGGAGCAGGCCTATGATCTGAGAGGAGGAGAGGAGCAGGCCTATGATCTGAGAGGAGGAGGAGGAGGCCTATGATCTGAGAGGGAGGAGGAGGCCTATGATCTGAGAGGAGAGGAGGGAGGCCTATGATCTGAGAGGAGAGGAGGAGCCGACCTATGATCTGAGAGGAGGAGGAGGCCTATGATCTGAGAGGGAGGAGGAGGAGGCCTATGATCTGAGAGGAGATAAGCAGGCCTATGATCTGAAAGGAGGAGGAGGAGCAGGCCTATGATCTGAGAGGAGGAGGAGGGAGGCCTATGATCTGAGAGGAGGAGGAGGAGCAGGCCTATGATCTGAGAGGAGAGGAGGAGCAGGCCTATGATCTGAGAGGAGGAGAGGAGGGAGCAGGCCTGTGATCTGAGAGGAGGAGGAGCAGGGCCTATGATCTGAGAGGAGGAGGAAGAGGAGGCCTATGATCTGAGAGGAGAGGGAGGAGCAGGCCTATGATCTGAGAGGAGGAGGAGGAGGAGGCCTACGATCTGAGAGGAGGAGGAGCAGGCCTATGATCTGAGAGGAGGAGGAGGAGCAGGCCTATGGATCTGAGAGGAGGAGAGGAGCAGGCCTAGATCTGAGAGGAGGAGGCCTATGATCTGAGAGGAGAGGAGGAGCAGGCCTATGATCTGAGAGGAGGAGGAGGCCTATGATCTGAGAGGAGAGGAAGAGCAGGCCTATGATCTGAGAGGAGAGGAGGAGCAGGCCTATGATCTGAGAGGAGAGGAGGAGCAGACCACGATCTGAGAGGAGGAGGAGCAGCTATGATTTGAGAGGAGGAGGAGGAGGCCTATGATCTGAGAGGAGGAGAGAAGCAGGCCTATGATCTGAGAGGAGGAGGAGGAGCAGGCCTATGATCTGAGAGGAGGAGGAGGAGGCCTATGATCTGAGAGGAGGAAGAGGAGCAGGCCTATGATCTGAGAGGAGAGAGAGGAGCAGGCCTATGATTCTGAGAGGAGGAGCAGTGGCCTTATTGTTGAGTAGGCCTCAGTAAGCTTGGGAGATATACCGTTTATACTGTATAAGCGATGTATTTCGAAATACCAATGGTGTGATTGTCAACACCATTACACTTTCTCCGGGGGTCTGTGCTACGCCACTGAACTATAAGTTAAGTATAACTATAAGAAATCCAAGATGTGTCCAATAAATGATATCCAGCTCAGGACTCCAGCTTTGCATTTGGTTTGCTAACTTGCTAGCTAAGTGGCTAGATGTCAAGATCGAGCTTCATGGTTACAGCAGAGATATTCAACCCACTTCCTGGATCAAGATCCCTGTTAACGTCATTTTTGTATTTTTTTGGGTAGAGCCCATTACGATAAACATTCGGTAATACCGTATATCCCAGCTTGGTACAAAAACGGTAGACGGTATGAAAATCTGGATACCGAAACATAGGCCTAAGATATGAAGGTAGTGAAAGAGAGGCCTTGAGAGAGAGAGGGTCTGTTTGGAGGGTATCAGATATTGTGATAGAGAGCAATCTGAAAGAGTTTAGAGGCAAACCTCCAGCATTCCTCATCCAGGGTCTGTGGAGCGTGACCACCCAAAAATACCCCCAAATCCCTCCCTCTACCCCACCCCTCCTTCTCTCTCTTCTCCCTCAGTCTCTCCCTTCCAGCCCCCCTCTCTCCCCCTTCCCGCCTCCCTCTGTCTCAGGTTACAGGTTGATGGGCTCTGAAGACAAATGTCACAAAAAGGAACTTGAACTTTAAAAAGGGGATACTAATCCGAAGTAGCCTGAGTTAATCGTCTGCATCTGTTCCCCAGACACACACACACACACACATCCATCCACAAACTCTAGAACCATTTATAACTCTAGAACTCTTTATAACTCTCTAGAACCATTTATAACTCTAGAACCCTTCATAACTTTCGAGAACCAGTTATAACTCTAGAACACTTTATAACTCTAGAACCATTTATAATTATAGAACCCTTCATAATTATAGAACCCTTCATAACTCTAGAACCCTTCATAATTCTAGAACCCTTCATAACTCTAGAACCCTTCACTTAACTCTAGAACCATTTATAACTCTAGAACCATTTATAACTCTAGAACCCTTCATAATTCTAGAACCCTTCATAACTCTAGAACCCTTTGTAACTCTCAAACCCTTCATAACTCTAGAACTCTTCATAACTCTAGAACCCTGTATAACTCTAGAACCCTGTATAACTCTAGAACCATTTATAACTCTGGAACCCTTTATAATTCTAGAAACCCTTCATAATTCTACAACCCTTCATAACTCTCAAACCCTTTATAACTCTAGAACCCTTCACTTAACTCTAGAACCCTTCATAACTCTAGAATCCTCAAACTCTAGAACCATTTATAACTCTAGAACCCTTTGTTACTCTAGAACCTCAAAGATTCTCTGCTCTGCTGCCATGTCACACAGGTCTCCGCTGTCTGAAGGAGCGCGGACTGGATCAGTCTTACATTCTAGACAAACAGAGTGGATCAATTTTGGCCTCGACCATGTCTGTATTTAGGGGGAAGAGCTGACAGACCCAGATGGCATGGTCTGAGTCCCAAATGGCATCCTATTCCTTTTAAGTGCACTACTTTTGACCAGGACCCATAGGGATGCATTTGGGATGCATCCTGGCCTGAGGGGTGTAGACGGGCGTCTCGATAACACTCAGCGTGAGACTAAGACACTTCCTGTTGGCTACAGGCTAACGAGACGACTGACCATGACTCCAACTCCCATTATCCCTTCATCCCCTCTCCTATTGTCTTCCTGTTAGCTCAGGCTAAAGGGTTGAGGGACCATGACTCAACTCCCATTCTATCCCCTTCATCCCCTCTCCCTACTGTCTTCCTGTTAGCTACAGGCTAAAGGGTTGAGGACCATGACTCAACTCCCATTCTATCCCCTTCATCCCCTCTCCTACTGTCTTCCTGTTAGCACAGGCTAAAGGGTTGAGGGACCATGACTCAACTCCCATTCTATCCCCCTCATCCCCTCTCCTACTGTCTTCCTGTTAGCTACAGGCTAATGGGTTCGGGACCATGACTCAACCCCATCTCTATCCCCCTCATCCCCTCTCCTACTGTCTTCCTGTTAGCTACAGGCTAAAGGGTTGTGGGACTACGACTCCCATTAGCCCTCCTTCCCTCTGAAGTCTGAACTCCTTCACCTCCTAAGATTAGAATGTCATACGATACATTTGTTCCATTGTTTTAGTTAGGGGCCTACTATACTAAATTATACTATACTATACTATACTATACTATACTATACTATACTATACTATATTCTACTATACTATACTATCTTATATTATACTATACATACTATACTATACTACACTATATTCTACTATACTATATTCTACTATACCACGCGATGCCATATTCTGCTATACTATACCACACCATGCTATATTCTACTATGCTATACTATACTATGTTATGCTATACTTTACTACACCTGCTCTGCTATACCATGATATGCAATACGTTACTATACTATGCTATGTATACTATACTATAGCATGCTATACTATACTCTACTCCGCTATACTATGCTTTGCTATACCATACTCTACTCTACTCTAATCCGCTATGCTCTTCCCTATACTCTAGCATACTATACTCTGATATACTCGACTTGACTTGACTCAACTATACTCGACTCTATACTATATTCCTCGCCAAACCCAATGGCTACAGGTCATCTATAAGTCTTCGCTAGGTAAAGCCCGCCTTATCTCAGCTCACTGGTCACCATAGCAACACTCACCAGTAGCACGCGCTCCAAAATGGGGGTGACCATTTCACTGGTCACCCCAAAGCCAACACCTCCTTTGGCCACCTTTCCTTACAGCTGTCTGCTGCCAATGACTTGAAACGAACTGCAAAAATCACTGAAGCTGGAGTCTTATATCTCCTCTCTAACTTTAAGCATCAGCTGTCAGGGCAACTACCGACCACTGTACCTGTACACAGCCAATCTGTAAATAGCCCACCCAACTACCTCATTCAAATTTGTTATTATCTTTTTGCTCTTCTGCACCCCAGTATCTCTATTTGTACATCATCATCTGCACATTGATCACCCAGTGTTAATGCTAAATTGTAATTATTTCAACTCTATGGCTTATTTATTGCCTTACCTCCCTAATCTTCTACATTTGCACACACTGTACATAGATCTTTCTATTGTGTTATTGACTGTACAGCCAGTTTGTTTATGTGTAAATCTGTGTTTGTTGTTTTTGTCGCACTGCTTTGCTTTATCTTGGCCAGGTCGCAGTTGTAAATGAGAACTTGTTCTCAACTGGCCTACCTGGTTAAATAAAGGTGAAATAAATGAATATAAAAAATAAAAATAATACTCTCTCTACTATACTCAACTCTACTATACTCCACGCTACGCGACTCTACTCTCACTCTACTCTACTATACTCCGCTGTACTCACACTGCTATAATATACTATACTCTACTCTGATCAACTCCACTATGATATACTGTACTCCACTATACTATGATATACTCTGCTATAATCCATTATACTATACTCCACTCTACTATACTCCACTACACTCGCATATATGTACTGCATATCCTGCTCGGCTCTACTCTACTCTGCTCTATTCTGCACTACTATACTCTACTATACTAACCCCCGCAAAACTGTGCGCTGTGCTGTACTCTACTATACTATACTCTGCTATATTCTACTCTAATCTATGCTACGCTACTCCACTATACTCAACTCTATGCCGCTATACTCTACTATGCCGAAAGCTGCTATACTCTATTCTATTGTGCTATAGTCTTCTAATATACTACGGAAAACTCTGATATACTCTACTATACTCTGTTGTACTATGCTCTATTATACTCCGCTATGATTTGCCATGAAATACTCGACTATACTCTATTGTGCCCTACTCTACTATACTCTGCTCTACACTACTATACTCTACTATACTGTACTCTAATCTACAATATACTCTACTATACGCAGCTGTACTCTACTCCACTGTACTATACTCCACTGTACTATACTCCACTATACCATACTCTAATATGCTATACTTTGCTATACTATACACTATTCCATTCCACTATACTCTATTCAACCATACTTTACTCTAATATACTCCGATATGCTCGACTATACTCCCCTATACTATGCCATGCTCTACTCTGTGGTGATATACTATACTCTTAGCTAGGCTACACTGCTATACCATGCCATACTCTACTATACCCTACTACACTCTACTGTACTCTACTCTACTTTACCCTGCTCTACTATACTTGACTCTACTCTACTCTACTATACCCTACTCTACTCTACACTACTCTACACTACTCCACTCTACTCTACTATACTCCCACTTCACTATAATCTAATTTACTCTACTATACCATACTATACTCTACTCTGCTTTACTCTACTCTACTCTACACCCTTCCATACTGTGATGTGCTCTACTCTACTATACTCCACTATACTCCACTCTAAGCTACGCGCCGCAACTCTGCTAAACTATACGCCGCTGTACTCTACGCTGTTCAACTCTACTATGCTATACTATACACTATTATAATCCACTCTACTATACTCCACCACACTCAACCATACTCAACTTTACGTACTGCCTATCCTGCTCGGCTCTACTCTACTCTGCTCTCCGCTACTATACTCCACTATACCCGGCTATATGATTCTATACTCCACTAAACTACTCTGCGATGCTCTACTATACTATACCATGCCATACTGTACTGTACTAGACATTACTATACTCTGCTATACTCTACCTCTAATCTGTGATATGCTACTCCACTTTACTCTACTATACATTGCTAAACTCTACTCTACTCCACTTTACTATACTCCACTATAGTCAACTATTCTATACTCTTCTATACTATACTTTACTGTGCTGTCCTCTATTCTATTACGCTTTACTCTACCCCACCATACTATGCTCTGGTATACCCCAATGTACTCCGATATACTCCACTATACTCTACTATACTCCACCATAATCTACTATGTTCTGCTATACTCCACTGTGGTATGCTCTGCTTTGCTATGCTTGCTATACTCTACTCTACTTAACTATGCAGTACTTTACTATACTCCACTCCAACATACGATACTATACAATACTCACGCTATACTTAGCTATGCTCTACTATACTCTGCTCTATTATACTCTATTATACTCTTCGCTATGCTAATCTACTATACTATACTCTGTTAGACTTACCATATTTACCTATGTCTACTACACACTACTCTACTATACCCCTACTCTACACTATTATACTCTACTTTACCCCTACTCTACTATACCCTACTCTACTATATCTCTACTACACACTACTCTACTATACCCTACTCTACACTGCTATACACTACTATACACCACCCTACTATACACTACTATACTCTACTATACCCTACTCTACACTACTATACTCTACCATACACAATTCTACTCTACTTTACACTAGTATACTCTACTATACCCTATTCCGCACTACGCTACTGTACTATACACCACAACATACTAATCTACACTACTATACTCTACTATACACTACACTACTATACCCTACTCTACTATACTATACCCCTGCTCTACTATACACTACTATACTCTACTATACCCTATTCTACACTACGCTACTCTACTATACACTACAGCATACTAATCTACAATGCTATACCTACCTAACCCTTATACATTTTAAAGACACACTGTTATATGTGCATATCATCATAGAGTATAGTAGTGTAGAGTATAGTAGAGTAGGGTATAGTAGAGTAGGGTATAGTAGAGTAGGGGTATAGTAGAGTAGAGTAAAGTAGAGTAGGGTATAGTGGAGTAGGGTATAGTAGAGTAGAGTAGGGTATAGTGGAGTAGAGTAGAGTAGGGTATGGTAGAGTAGAGTAGGGTATAGTGGAGTAGGGTATAGTAGAGTAGAGTAGAGTAGTATAGGGTAGTGTAGAGCAGTTTATAGTAGAGTATTGTAGTGTAAAGTAGAGTGGAGTATAGTAGTGTAGAGAGGGTATAGTAGGGTAGAGTGGTGTATAGTAGGGTAGATTCGTGTATAGTAGAGTAGTGTAGGGTGGGGTATAGTAGAGTAGAGTAGTGTATAGTAGGGTGTAGTAGAGTAGAGTAGAGTAGTGTAGAGTAGAGTAGAGTGGTGTATAGTAATGCATAGGATAGTAGAATAGAGTAGAGTCGAGTAGTGTAGAGTAGTGCATAGTAGTGTGTAGTAGAGTAGTGAGTAGTAGTGTATAGTAGTGTAGAGTAGAGTAATGTAGAGTAGTGTGTAGTAGTGTATAGTAGAATAGAGTAGGCTATAGTAGTGTAGAGCACAGTAGGGTATAGTAGAGTAGTGTAGAGTAAGGTATAGTAGTGTAGTGTATAGTAGTGTGTAGTAGAGTAGAGTAGAGTAGGGTAAGTACTCTACTATACACTACTTTATACTACTCTACTAACTCTACACTACTATACACTACTATACACTACTCTACTATACACTATTCTACTCACTATACCCTACTGCACTCTCACCATACTTATACTACTCTTCTATACTATATCATACTCTACACTACTATACCTACTTTACACTACTCTACTCTACTATACACTACTCTACACTACTATACACTCACTGCACTATACTCCACTATACCCTACTCTACCCTACTCTGCACTACTTTACTCTACTCTACTCCACTCAACTCTTCACTACTCTACTCTACACTACTATACTATACCCTACTCTACACCACTTTACTATACTATACTATACTCTATGCTATACCCTCTCTGCGCTACTATACGCCACACTACTGTACTCGACTGTGCTCTACTCTACTTCACACTACTATACTATACTATACTCTACTCTACCATACTCTACTATACCCTACTCTACTCTGCTCTACTCTACTCTACTCTACTCTACTATACTCTACTCGACCCTACTCTACTATACCCTATTCTACTCTACTAACTCTACTATACTCTACTCTACCCTACTCTACACTACTATACTCTATGATGGTATGCACATATAACAGTGTGTCTTTAAAATCATCACCCCTTTAGTTCAACAGCTTCCTAACCTACCCTGTCTTTAAAATCATCACCCCTTTAGTTCAACAGCTTCCTAACCTACCCCCTGTCTTTAAAACATCACCCCTTTAGTTGAACAGCTTCCTAACCTACCCCTGCCTTTAAAAACATCACCCCATTTAGTTCAACAGCTTCCTAACCTACCCCTGTCTAGTATGCATTCCTGCTGCAGGGCAGAGCAGGTAGAAAAACATTGACTATTACCTTTCATCTCCTCCAGAACCAGCTTGCCATGCAGATAGTACCTACTTCTGAAACATGTGGCCTTCCCTTGAACACTACCCAAAACCATGTGTGAATCCCTACCCCCCCTCCCCTGATGCACGAACATACACACACACACACACACACTCAACACACACACACACACACACACACACACACACACACACACACGCACACGCACACGCACATACACACACACACACACACACAGTGTCGTTTGAGAGAGTCGGGGCGATTAGGGGGAAGCCAAAATCAAAGGACTGAGGAGCAGCCATCTTTCCCTCCGAGACAGGAGGAATGCTTTTCATTAAAGACTGAGGAGCAGCCATCTTTCCCCTCCGAGACAGGAGGAACGCTTTTCATCAAAGGACTGAGGAGCAGCCATCTTTCCCTCTGAGACAGGAGGAATGCTTTTCGTTAAAGACTGATCATGTTGGTTTGTGTATGGACCAGGTATCCTACAGACCCAGATTGAAGTGGACAGATGTGTTTCATAGTCTCTCTTTAAAAGAAAAAACGAAACAAAAAAATGGGATTCAAACCGGCGTAATGCTTTCAGTGTGTCCTATAACAGGATGCATTATGGGATAAATAGGATAGATACTATATGATCATCATTGGATTTTATGGACGTTACCAACTGACAACACATCAAGACCAACTGCTCGCATCCAACCAACCGTAAGGCGCTACAGAGGGTAATGCGACGGCACAGTACATCTCTGGGGCCAAGCCTCCTGCCATTCAGGACCTCTATACCAGGCGGTGTCAGAGGAAGGCTCAAAAAATTGTCAAGGACTCCAGTTACCCAAGTCATAGACTGTTCTCTCTTCTACCGGTACCGAGCGCCAAGTCTAGGACCAAACAGCTCCTTAACAGCTTCTACCCTTAAGCCATAAATGGCCACCCAAACTACACTGCTCAAAAAAATAAAGGGAACACTTAAACAACACAATGTAACTCCAAGTCAATCACACTTCTGTGAAATCAAACTGTCCACTTAGGAAGCAACACTGATTGACAATAATTTCACATGCTGTTGTGCAAATGGAATAGACAACAGGTGGAAATTATAGGCAATTAGCAAGACACCCCCAATAAAGGAGTGGTTCGGCAGGTGGTGCCTACAGACCACTTCTCAGTTATTATGCTTCCTGGCTGATGTTTGGTCACTTTTGAATGCTGGCGTGTGGTTTCACTCTAGTGGTAGCATGAGACGGCGCCTCCAACCCACACACGCGGCTCAGGTAGTGCAGCTCATCCAGGATGGCACATCAATGCGAGCTGTGGCAAGAAGGTTTGCTGTGTCTGTCAGCGTGGTGTCCAGAGCGTGGAGGCGCTACCAGGAGACAGGCCAGTACATCAGGAGACGTGGAGGAGGCCGTAGGAGGGCAACAACCCAGCAGCAGGAGCGCTACCTCCGCCTTTGTGCAAGGAGGAGCAGGAGGAGCACTGCCAGAGCCCTGCAAAATGACCTCCAGCAGGCCACAAATGTGCATGTGTCTGCTCAAACGGTCAGAAACAGACTCCATGAGGGTGGTATGAGGGCCTGACGTCCACAGGTGGGGGGTTGTGCTTACAGCCCAACACCGTGCAGGACGTTTGGCATTTGCCAGAGAACACCAAGATTGGCAAATTCGCCACTGGCGCCCTGTGCTCTTCACAGATGAAGCAGGTTCACACTGAGCACGTGACAGACGTGACAGAGTCTGGAGACGCCGTGGAGAACGTTCTGCTGCCTGCAACATCCTCCAGCATGACCGGTTTGGCGGTGGGTCAGTCATGGTGTGGGGTGGCATTTCTTTGGGGGCCGCACAGCCCTCCATGTGCTTGCCAGAGGTAGCCTGACTGCCATTAGGTATCGAGATGAGATCCTCAGACCCCTTGTGAGACCATATGCTGGTGCGGTTGGCCCTGGGTTCCTCCTAATGCAAGACAATGCTAGACCTCATGTGGCTGGAGTGTGTCAGCAGTTCCTGCAAGAGGAAGGCATTGATGCTATGGACTGGCCCGCCTGTTCCCCAGACCTGAATCCAATTGAGCACATCTGGGACATCATGTCTCGCTCCATCCACCAACGTTGCACCACAGACTGTCCAGGAGTTGGCGGATGCTTTAGTCCAGGTCTGGGAGGAGATCCCTCAGGAGACCATCCGCCACCTCATCAGGAGCATGCCCAGGCGTTGTAGGGGAGGTCATACAGGCACGTGGAGGCCACACACACTACTGAGCCTCATTTTGACTTGTTTTAAGGACATTACATCAAAGTTGGATCAGCCTGTAGTGTGGTTTTCCACTTTCATTTTGAGTGTGACTCCAAATCCAGACCTCCATGGGTTGATAAATTGGATTTCCATTGATTATTTTTGTGTGATTTTGTTGTCAGCACATTCAACTATGTAAAGAAAAAAGTATTTAATAAGATTATTTCATTCATTCAGATCTAGGATGTGTTATTTTAGTGTTCCCTTTATTTTTTTGAGCAGTATATTTACATTGACCCCCCCCCTTGTTTTTACACTGCTGCTACTCACTGTTTATTATCTATGCATAGTCACTTTACACCGACTTACATGTACAAATGACCTTGACTAACCTGTACCCCCGCACATAGAGCCTTGTTATTGTTATGTAATCTTATTGTGTTACTTTTTCTTACATTTTTTTACTTGAATTTATTTAGCAAATATTTTCTTAACTCTATTTCTTGAACTGTATTGTTGGCTAAGGGCTTGTAAGTAAGCATTTCACGGTAAGGTCTATACCTGTTGAATTCGGTGCATGTGACATACAATTTGATTGGATTTGATATGTCAACATCACCTCTCAGTCTCCATTCATTGGTCACCTCTCAGTCTCCACTCATGGGTCACCTCTCAGTCTCCACTCATGGGTCACCTCTCAGTCTCCACTCATGGGTCACCTCTCAGTCTCCACTCATTGGTCACCTCTCAGTCTCCACTCATGGGTCACCTCTCAGTCTCCAATCAAATCTACTCCACAGAGTGACCACTTATTAACGAAGATAAACATTTATTCCAACACTGTGTGTACATTAGAAGAGAAGGCAAGCGCTAAGTGAGTGTGTGTGATGTGTGTGTGTGTATGTGTGTGTGTGATGTGTGTGTACATAAGAAGAGAAGGTAAATGTAAATGTAAAAGGTATGCGCTAAGTGAGTGTGATTTGTGTGTGTGTGTGTGTGTGTGTGTGTGTGTGTGTGTGTGTGTGTGTGTGTGTGTGTGTGTGTGTGTGATGTGTGATGTGTGTGTACATAAGAAGAGAAGGTATGCGCTAAGTGAGTGTTATTTGTGTGTGTGTGCGTGAGTGTGTGTGTGTGTGTGTGTGGAGATGTGCGTGTGTGTGTGTGCGTGTGTGTGTCGCGTGTGTGTGCGTGTGCGTGTGTGTGTAGTGTGTGTTGATGTACAGGTAGCACCTTAGGTCTGTTAATTTTCACACATCCTCTTCACATAATCTTACAGTTGTTGTATTCATGTAACAGGCACTAAGTCACCCTAACGTTTCCTGCATGGCTCTTATTCTGTTGCCATGGTAAATAGTTCACTTTAGTATTATACCAAATGTATTTCTGTCTCTTTTTCTCTCTCTTTCTCTCAGAAGGATGAAGAGAAGAAGACTGAAGGTGTTTACCACCCCCATCAGGTCTAGAACATTCCAGCCATTCTTCCCTTTCTGTGACCGACTGGTTTGAACTGGGGTCATTTATTTTCCCTCCACGGGGAGAGAGACAGAGCCATCAGTTTAGACACTCCGATCAGATGAAAGAAAACAGCCTCATATATATATATATATATATATATATATAGATAGATAGATAGATAGATAGATAGATAGATAGATAGATAGATAGATAGATAGATAGATAGATAGATAGATAGATAGATAGATAGATAGATAGATAGATAGATAGATAGATAGATAGATAGATAGATAGATAGATAGATAGATAGATAGTATAGATATAGTATAGATATAGTATAGATGTAGATAGATATAGATATAGATAAATAGATGGTTAGAGATATAGATATAGTATAGATATATGCTAGATATAGTATAGTTATAGATATATAGATAGAGATGTAGATATAGTATACTGTATATGCAGATATAGAATAGATGTAGATATATAGATAGACATAGTATAGATGTAGATATAGATATAGACATAGTATAGATAGATATAGTACATATATGTAGATATAGATATACTGTGAGGGAAAAAAGTATTTGATCCCCTGTCTGATTTTGTATGTTTGCCCACTGACAAATAAATGATCAGTCTAAAATTTTAATGGTAGGTTTATTTGAACAGTGAGAGACAGAATAACAACAAACAAATCCAGAAAAAACGCATGTCAAAAAAATGTTATAAATTGATTTGCATTTTAATGAGGGAAATAAGTATTTGACCCCCTCTCCAATCAGAAAGATTTCTGAGCTCCCAGGTATCTTTTATACAGGTATCGAGCTGAGATTAGGAGCACACTCTTAAAGGGAGTGCTCCGAATCTCAGCTTGTTACCTGTATAAAAGACACCAGTCCACTTTTGAACACAACAGGTAGGTTGCAGTTCTGGAATACGGTGGCACTGGAAACATAATGGGTTCCTAGTAGTTTGACGTTTAATTCTTCTCAAGTCTTTTGCAGTTAATTTGCGCATTTTCTTCCCCATGTGTTTTTTTTGCACCCTGTTGACTATTCGCAACAAAACATTTGATTGTCCGTGGTCACGCCTCAATAGTTTAGCTATTTAAAGAGTGTCGATCTGTCTGAAAGGCATTTTACATTTTGGCTTTTCAGTGTCAGTTAAATTTCTTTTTTGGCCCATTTTACCTGAAGTAATGAGGCTGCCTAATAATTATGCACACCTTGATATAAGGTGTTATTCACTTCGCCACACCCTCCCTCATTACACAAATACATATCACCTGAAAATGATTAAATCCAATAAGCATTCACGTTTATATGGTTTGGAGTTCGAAAATGTGAATAGAAACAATGATAAGATCTGAATACTCACTTGCCTAATAATTCTGCACGCAGTGTATATATCAATATAGATATAGTATAGATGTAGATATAGATATAGTATGTATATGTAGATATAGATATAGCTGTAGATATATATATATAGATATAGCTGCAGATATATATATATATATATATATATGTGTAGATGTAGATGTAGATATAGTATAGATATAGATAGATATAATATATATTTAGATATAGATAGATATAGTATATATATGTAGATATAGATATAGCTGTAGATATAGATATAGCTATATATATATATATATATATATATATAGATAGATATAGATATATATATATATATATATATAGATAGATAGATAGATAGATAGATAGATAGATAGATAGATAGATGTCACGTCCCGACCATATACTTAGGTTTTTTTGTATTATATTTGGTCAGGACGTGGCAGTTATGTTTGGTTATGGTATAGTGGGGTTGTGAGTGTTGGGGTAGGTTCTAGGTTAGGTATTTCTATGTGGAGTTTAGTGAGTGTATGTTTGTTTGGTTAATTGGGGTTGGGACTCTCAGTTGAAGGCAGGTGTTGTCTATCTGCCTTTGATTGAGAGTCCCATATAGTGGGGTGTGTTTGTTTGATTTTTGTGGGTAATTGTAATTTTGCACTGTGTTTCGTTTCACCTGTGAAACTGTCACCTTTCTCCTCTGAGTGTTTATTTTGTTTTGTCGTTTCCATCTAAAATAAAGATGATGTGGAACAGTCAACCTGCTGCGTATTGGTCATCGAGTGATTTCGACATATCTTCCGATGAGGGAGAATACGAGGAACGTGACAGAATTACCCACCAACAACGGACCAAGCAGCAGAGGAAGGAGCAGCACAAGGAGAGGCACCAGGAGAAAAGCTATCTGGAGTCATGGACTTGGGAGGAAATCCTGGACGGAAAGGACCATGGACTCAAGCTGGCGATTATCGCCGCACAGTGGGAGATCGAGGCGGCGAGAGCTGAGAGGCGCTGGTATGAGGAGAGGGAGCGCAACGGACACGGGAGGCAGCCCCACAATTTTTTTGGGGGGGCACACGGGGAGATTGGCGGAGTCAGGTGGTAGACCTAAGCCAACTCCCCGTGCTTACCGAAGCAGCGTGGTACTGGTAAGACACCGTGTTATGCTGTGGAGCGCACGGTGTCCCCAGTGCGCGTTCAAAGCCCGGGTGCGCTACATACCAGCCCCCGCAAGTGCCATGCGAGTGCAGGCATCGAGCCAGGGCGGATAGTGCCAGCTCAGCGCGTCTGGTCTCCAGTGCGCCTCCTCGGTCCAGGTTATCCTGCGCCGGCGTTGCGCACTGTGTCTCCAGAGCGCTGGGAGGGTCCAGTTCGCCCAATGCCTGCTCTCCGCCCGTGCCGGGCCAAAGTGGGCATTCAGCCTGGAGTGTGGGTAAAGAGTGTCCGTACCAGAACTCCAGTGCTCCCCCACAGCCCGGGTTTATCCTGTGCCTCCTCCTCGGACCAGGCCTCCAGTGGGTCTCCCCATCCTGGTTCATCCTGTGCCACCTCCCAGGACCAGGCCTTCAGTGGGTCTCCCCATCCTGGTTCATCCTGTGCCACCTCCCAGGACCAGGCCTTCAGTGGGTCTCCCCATCCTGGTTCATCCTGTGCCACCTCCCAGGACCAGGCCTTCAGTGGGTCTCCCCATCCTGGTTCATCCTGTGCCACCTCCCAGGACCAGGCCTCCAGTGGGTCTCCCCATCCTGGTTCATCCTGTGCCACCTCCCAGGACCAGGCCTCCAGTGGGTCTCCCCATCCTGGTCCGTCCTGTGCTCACCTCCTCGGACCAGGCCTCCAGTGGGTCTCCCCATCCTGGTTCATCCTGTGCCACCTCCCAGGACCAGGCCTTCAGTGGGTCTCCCCATCCTGGTGAGTCCTGTGCCACCTCCCAGGACCAGGCCTTCAGTGGGTCTCCCCATCCTGGTTCATCCTGTGCCACCTCCCAGGACCAGGCCTCCAGTGGGTCTCCCCCATCCTGGTCCGTCCTGTGCCACCTCCTCGGACCAGGCCTCCAGTGGGTCTCCCCATCCTGGTTCATCCTGTGCCACCTCCCAGGACCAGGCCTCCAGTGGGTCTCCCCATCCTGGTCCGTCCTGTGCCACCTCCTCGGACCAGGCCTCCAGTGGGTCTCCCCATCCTGGTTCATCCTGTGCCACCTCCCAGGACCAGGCCCCTTCAGTGGGTCTCCCCATCCTGGTTCATCCTGTGCCACCTCCCAGGACCAGGCCTTCAGTGGGTCTCCCCATCCTGGTTCATCCTGTGCCACCTCCCAGACCAGGCCTTCAGTGGGTCTCCCCAGCCTGGTGAGTCCTGTGCCTGTGCCCAGGGCCAGGCATCCATCATGTCTCCCCAGCCTGGTGAATCCTGGGTCAGGGCCGTCGGAGGATCCGACACCGGGTGCGGCCCAGAGGATCCGACACCGGGTGCGGACCAGAGTATCCGACAACCTCTTGCGACCCGGGACTGAGGGGGAGCTGCCTGTGACCCAGAACCGGGTGAGTCTGGTCACAATTCTAAAATAAAGTTGATTAACTATGACTGTGATGATTCTGCCTACAACCCAGAACCGAAGGAGTCTGCTTACAGCCTGGGACCGACGGAGTCGGCCCACGAACCAGAACCAAAGAAGTCTGCCTACTGTCCTAAGCCTAACAGGTCTGTCTACGGTCTGTTGGACAGTAGGCTAGAACCGGAGCCACCTCCAATAGAGGTGGGTTGGGGAGGGGGGTGTAGCACTGTGCCGTCGTTGACGGCAGCCACCCTCCCTTCCCTCCCTTTAGTTAGGAGGTTAATTGTGTGTTGTGTTTTTTGTTTTGTTTTTTCTGTTGGTTTTGTGCATTCAGTGTATGCACCTTTAGGGGGTAATGTCACGTCCTGACCATATACTTAGGTTTTTTTGTATTATATTTGGTCAGGACGTGGCAGTTATGTTTGGTTATGGTATAGTGGGGTTGTGAGTGTTGGGGTAGGTTCTAGGTTAGGTATTTCTATGTGGAGTTTAGTGAGTGTATGTTTGTTTGGTTAATTGAGGTTGGGACTCTCAGTTGAAGGCAGGTGTTGTCTATCTGCCTTTGATTGAGAGTCCCATATAGTGGGGTGTGTTTGTTTGATTTTTGTGGGTAATTGTAATTTTGCACTGTGTTTCGTTTCACCTGTGAAACTGTCACCTTTCTCCTCTGAGTGTTTATTTTGTTTTGTCGTTTCCATCTAAAATAAAGATGATGTGGAACAGTCAACCTGCTGCGTATTGGTCATCGAAAGTGATTTCGACATATCTTCCGATGAGGGAGAATACGAGGAACGTGACAATAGATAGATAGATAGATAGATAGATAGATAGATAGATAGATAGATAGATAGATAGATATAGTATAGATGTAGATGTAGATATAGTGTAGATATAGATAGATATAATATATATTTAGATATAGATAGATATAGTATAGATATAATATATATTTAGATATAGTATAGATATAGATAGATATAGTATATATGTAGATATAGCTGTAGATATATATATATATATCTATATATCTATATATATATCTATATATATATATATATACATATATATAGATATAGATATATATATATTATAGATATAGATAGATATAGTATATATGTAGATATATATATATATATATATATATATATATATATATATATATTACGATAGTTGTAGATGTAGAAAAAGAGATATAGATAGATATAGATATAGATAGATATAGATAAAGATGATAGATCGATCGATAGATCGATAGTTAGAGACAGATAGAGATACATAGATAGATACATATACTATAGATATAGATAGCTAAAGATAGAGATATAGGTATATATGGAGATAGATGTAGATGTAGAAATATAGATATAGAGATAGATAGAGATAGATAGATAGATAGATATATATATAGATCGCTATAGATAGACATTGATAAAAAAATAGATATATATAGATAGATAAAGAAATTGATAGATATAGATAGATAAAGAACAGACAGACAGACAGATATAGATATACTGCTCAAAAAAATAAAGGGAACACTTAAACAACACATCCTAGATCTGAATGAAAGAAATAATCTTATTAAATACTTTTTTCTTTACATAGTTGAATGTGCTGACAACAAAATCACACAAAAATAATCAATGGAATCCAATTTATCAACCCATGGAGGTCTGGATTTGGAGTCACACTCAAAATGAAAGTGGAAAACCACACTACAGGCTGATCCAACTTTGATGTAATGTCCTTAAAACAAGTCAAATGTGGCTCAGTAGTGTGTGTGGCCTCCACGTGCCTGTATGACCTCCCTACAAGTGTTGCAGGCAGCAGAACGTTCTCCACGGCGTCTCCAGACTGTCACGTCTGTCACATGTGCTCAGTGTGAACCTGCTTTCATCTGTGAAGAGCACAGGGCACCAGTGGCGAATTTGCCCATCTTGGTGTTCTCTGGAAAATGCCAAACGTCCTGCACGGTGTTGGGCTGTAAGCACAACCCCACCTGTGGACGTCGGGCCCTCATACCACCCTCATGGAGTCTGTTTCTGACCGCTTGAGCAGACACATGCATTTGTGGCTTGCTGGAGGTCATTTTGCAGGGCTCTGGCAGTGCTCCTCCTGCTCCTCCTTGCACAAAAGCCGGGAGGTAGCGGTCCTGCTGCTGGGTTGTTGCCCTCCTGGCCTCCTCCACGTCTCCTGATGTACTGGCCTGTCTCCTGGTAGTGCCTCCATGCTCTGGACACTACGCTGACAGACACAGCAAACCTTCTTGCCACAGCTCGCATTGATGTGCCATCCTGGATGAGCTGCACTACCTGAGCCACTTGTGTGGGTTGTAGACTCCGTCTCATGCTAGCACTAGAGTGAAACCACCGCCAGCATTCAAAAGTGACCAAAACATCAGCCAGGAACAATAGGAACTGAGAAGTGGTCTGTGGTCCCCACCTGCAGAACCACTCCTTTATTGGGGGTGTCTTGCTAATTGCCTATAATTTCCACCTGTTGTCTATTCCATTTGCACAACAGCATGTGAAATGTATTGTCAATCAGTGTTGCTTCCTAAGTGGACAGTTTGATTTCACAGAAGTGTGATTGACTTGGAGTTACATTGTGTTGTTTAAGTGTTCCCTTTATTTTTTTGGAGCAGTATATATATATATATATATATATATATATATATATATATATATATATATATATATATATATAATAGTATAGATAGATATATAGATATATATTTATATAGTATAGATAGATATATAGAAATAGATAGATATAGTATAGATATAGATATGTAAATGCATGCTGAGAAGAAAGACAGTAAAGCCAAGTGGACTTTGGGGTCCTGTTTATATACAGCAGAGATATTTCATCACATTGGTTGAGGAGCACAGCATTGATCACGGTCAAAGCGTTGCTTTTATTCACTTTTTGTTCAATGTGTTCTTCTCACTGGACTGTATGTTCACGCCATAATGATAACATTGGAGAAGAACAGAATAGAAAAGAGAGAGGAGAGAAGAGAGAGAGAGGCGGGGGAGAGAGAGGAGAGAAGAGAGAGAGATAGAGGGGTGAGAAATAGAGGCGAGAGAGAGGGGGTGAGAAATAGAGGCGATAGAGAGAGGAGCGAGAGAGAACAGAATTGGAGAGAGAGAGGTGGGGGAGAGAGAGAGAGGAGCAAGAGAGAGGGGAGAGAGAACAAAATTGGAGAGAGAGAGAGAGAGGGGAGAGAGAGAAAGAGCAGAATAGAAGAGAGAGATAGATGCCTTGACTCTCTCTCTCGCTCTGCTGACACGTAATTAAAGGTAATGTTGTGTGTCAGGACGCTCAATCACAGTTGTCTACACAAACCCGGGAAGTACCGGAAACTTCGCTTTTATTTTGGAGCAGCTGCGGGTTAAAAGGATAAATATTTATCTTAAGAAATTATACAAAAAATGAGCTAATCATGCTGATACACAGTAAACAAAAGGTTTGATTTCAGGGTCTAATTGAGTTTGAAACATTCAGACCATTCTCTGTGTGCCTCCTCTTCTGTTCTCATAGACCCTGAATCATCTTAATCAGAGATAATGGTTTACATAGCACCTTTCTTCCAAATGAAGTACTTAAAGAGCTTTACATAGTAAGTGGGGAAACTCACCTCATCCACAGTAGCCATTTTGGTGCCACCACACACATTAGCTAGCATGATGGAGATGAGTGATATATGCCAATTAGAAATGAGGGGGATAATTAGGTGGCCATGATGGGAATTTAGCCAGGACACCAGGGTTAAAATCTACTCTTACAGTGCAATTGGATTTCTAATGACCACAGAGAGTCAGGACACCTGTTTACCATCCCATCTATAAGACAGTACCCTGCACAGGTCAATAGTCCATTCACTTCCCTGGGGAATCAATCTTTAGATTAGAGGGGAAGAGTGACCCCTACTGGCCCTCCAACACCACTTCCCTGCAGCATCTGGTCTCCCATCCAGTGAGAGACCAGGAACAACCCTGCTTAGTTTCAGAGGTAAGCCAGCAATGTAATGCTGCTGATCACTGAGGGGATTCCAATTGTTTGAGACTTAAACCTGATAACAGCCCCGGTCAGAGGAAGGGGAGGGAAGGAGAGGGAAGGGTGAACAGGAGGACGGGGAGGGTAAGAGGGAGGGAGGGTAAGAGGTAGGGAGGGAAGGAGAGAAGGAGGGAGGAAAAGAGGGAGGGAAGGGTGAACAGGAGGATGGGAGAGTAAGAGGGAGGGGGGGAAGGGTAAACAGGAGGACGGGAGGGTAAGATGGAGGGAGGGAGGGAGGGAGGATAAGAGGAGGGAAGGAAGGAGAGAAGGAGGGAGGGTAAACAGGTGGGAGGGGAAGGGTGAACAGGAGGACGGGGAGGGTAAGAGGGAGGGAGGGTAAGAGGGAGGGAGGGAAGGAGAGAAGGAGGGAGGTAATGGGAGGGAGGGAGGTGAACAGGAGGACGGGAGGGTAAACGGGAGGGTGGGGAAGGAGGATAACAGTGTGTACTGTGTTTTGCTAGGAAACCAGGGACAGTCCCAGTGGGATAGAGTGGAGAAGGAGAGGAGAGAAGTCCTATGAAGAAAAAGAGGGAAGAGAAGAAAGAAGGCCTGTGAACTAACCAGAAAGGCCTCTTGAAGGCAGGTAGCCTAGCGGTTAAGAGTGATCGGATCCCCGGGCCGACTAGGTGAAAAATCTGTCAATGTGCTCTTGAGCAAGGCACTTAACCCTAAATACTCTTGTAAGTCGCTCTGGATAAGAGCCGTCTGCTAAATGACTAATATATCAATGTAAAATGAGTGTAGTGATCAGATGGTTCTCGCTCTGAGTGTCCACTGAACAAGACATTGTGGTGTGTTTCACCACAGTAGGATCAAACCAGCTAACGTTGAGGAACATTTAGGCATAACTGTAGCTGTTGATTCTTCAAACTTAAAAGTAAAACTAAAGCTGAATATTGCAAGTTGAATATGGCTTAGTTTAAGCTAAAGTTAAAGGGTTTTGTTTAGTCCAAAGTGGGTTATTGGTCATATCGAGCCAGTTAGCCTACAGTACCATTTCAAGTCCATCTTTCTCATGATCTGGGGCAATATTGTTTAGTTTGAAGAATATATTGAATAGCTAGCTACCTGGCTAACTTGACCCTGCTCTGTGACATTGATTAGCTAGTAGTTGGCTCAGACTCACCAATGGCCTGTTGGAGATGCCCTGATAACCCAGCCCTGACAGGACATACTCTGAGGAAGAGACAGGTCTAACAGGGGTAGTCTGAGAGAAGAGACAGGTCTAACAGGGGGCAGTCTGAGAGAACAGACAGGTCTAACAGGGGTAGTCTGAGAGAAGAGACAGGTCTAACAGGGGTAGTCTGAGAGAAGAGACAGGTCTAATAGGGGTAGTCTGAGAGAACGAGACAGGTCTAACAGGGGTAGTCTGAGAGAACAGACAGGTCTAACAGGGGTAGTCTGAGAGAAGAGACAGGTCTAACAGGGGTAGTCTGAGAGAAGAGACAGGTCTAACAGGGGTAGTCTGAGAAGAGACAGGTCTAACAGGGGTAGTCTGAGAGAAGAGACAGGTCTAACAGGGGAGTCCTGAGAGAACAGACAGGTCTAACAGGGGTAGTCTGAGAGAACAGACAGGTCTAACAGGGGTAGTCATAGAACAACAGGTCTAACAGGGGGTAGTCTGAGAGAACAGACAGGTCTAACAGGGGTAGTCTGAGAGAACAGACAGGTCTAACAGGGGGTAGTCTGAGAGAACAGACAGGTCTAACAGCGGTATTCTGAGGAACAGACAGGTCTACCAGGGGTGGAGGAAGAGACAGATCTAACAGGGTAGTCTGAGAGATGAGACGGGTCTAACAGGGTAGTCTGAGGGGAGAGAGTGGTCTAACAGTGTAGCCTGAGAGAAGAGTCCAGTCTAACAGGGTACTCTGAGAGAAGAGACAGGTCTAACAGGGTACTCTGAGAGAAGAGACAGGTCTAACAGGGGTAGTCTGAGAGTGTTACAATGATGCTTGTACGAACTCCGAACCCAGTCGCAATGAAACACAGCAAGCAGAGGTAGGGGTCAATCTAGATCTTTACTTAAAGGCTTGACAGAAACAAGGCAACAGCACAAGAGTGAACTAAACAAAACATAAGCAAGGATCCAGGCCAACAGAGGAACCTAAATAGCCAGGCAACCATGTGAACATAGAGGGCAATCAAACACAGGTGAAACCAATAAGAAACAATCAGGGTAACCTGGAAACTAGAAACAAGGTAAGGGTGCCCTCCAGCGGTAACCTAAGGAAACACACTCAAAATAAAACACAAACTGTGACAGGACGCCATAGAAAACTTGAATGGCCCAACGTACCCGGGGTGCTAACTTCTAGATTCCACGTAGAGGCAGATCCCTAGAAGACAACCAGACCATCTGGCCTGGATGCAGGAGGGTTATTTGAGTGGCAATGACGGGGTTGGTCTGCCGTTGAACTCGAGCTGAGGACCTCAGGAGCACTGACCAAGCCCTCTTCCAGATCCGGGGGGCAACGAGATGAGACGCTGAGCGGAAGGGACCGCCACTTCACCCCCCTGATCTGGAAACAGAGGTGAGGACGAACCATACAAACACCTGGAATGGTTACAGGTCGGTGGAGGAACACTGGAGGAGTGCTGTGCGCGTGAGCTCCACCCAGGAAGGTGAGACCAGGTGGCGGACACACAGCACCATAAGTGCTGTTTCCAGATCCTGGTTCACTCGCCTCCATTTGACCATTGGACTGAGGGTGATAGCTCGAGAGGACAAACTCTGATGACCCCAGAAGAGTACAGAAGGCCCTCCAGAATCTGGAGGCAAACTGGGGTACCTGGGTCGTAAGGTTAAAATGTCCAGAGGAAGTCCGTGAAGGAAAACATGCTGAATGACTAGCTGAGCAGTCTCACGGGCAGATAGAAGCTACAGAATTAAATAAACAGCTTTTGAAAAGTGGTCCACACGACCAGGATGACAGTGTATCTATCTGAGGATGGAAAGACCTGTGATGAAATCCGAGAGATGAAACCAGGGTCGAGAAGGTGTTAACAGCGATAAAGTAGCCCCAGAGGCTTCTAAACAAGGAGTGTTATTCGCGCAATGTCGGACAGGCAGCCACGAAGGTCCGAGGCTCAGCTCCGCCGAGGCCTACCAGAAACCGTCTCCTCAAACTCTAGTCATGCCACCCAGACGAGAGGTGAAGATGCGCACGAGTGAGCTCCATGGAAGTGGGCCTTGGACCGTGCTCCAAGAGGGAACAAAAGCCCTGTTATAAGGACATCCGTCAGGAACTGCCTCCTCACTCTGCACCTCCCACACCACAGTCTCTATACCCCAGAACACCCCAAAAAAGCGAGGATGAGCGACCTGGGGATGATGGATCCAAGCGGCCAATCACGGGGCTGGGGAACTGCCGAGACAGAGCTTCCGCTTCACGTGCTCTAACACCACGGACGGTAAGATAACGTGAATTTGAACCGAAAGAAGAAAGAGCTTCCAACGAGGCTGTCAAAAAATCGAGGCTATATACTCCCTGGCTGTAGGCTAGGTTCTTGTGTCCGTTTAAACTGTAAAAGGATGTTCAGAATCCGCCAACCAGTGCCACCACTCCTCCGCAATGAACTAGAATGGTTGCAGAAGAAACCCCACGCTTTCAGGTCCTGGAACACCCTCTCAGCAGTAGAGGTCCAGCTTACATTCCCAGCCTGTTCTCTTGGTGAGCACTGTCAATGGTAAGCCACAGAACCAAAGTCTCTCACAAATCTCCGTAGGGCCAGCAAAACCCCAAAATCTGGACTGCTTGACAGTGCTGGCATCTATCAGTTGACCACCGCTTCCTACCTTTTGGGAGTTCATTGCACACATCCTTGAGACACGATACCCTGTGAAAGGAGATCTGAGGAATGTGAAACTCACACTCAGCCTTCACGAACAAGTGGTGAGAGAGGAGTTTCTAAAGGACCCATGGACATGTTGGATGGTTCAACCATGGACCTATAAAGATGAGGATGTCAATCCAGGTATACAAACAGAACTGGTATAAAGTCGCAGCACATCACAACCGGCCTGAAAACGCCTGAGCATTAGTAAGTTCAAACGGCATGACCCGGTACTCATAATGTCCATTTGGGTTGTTGAACGCGTTTTCCACTTGTCTCCCTGTCTGTTGCGCGTTAATTCAGATTGTAACGCGTACCGCAATCCACTTTTGAAACCATAGCTCCCTGAGTCTTCAAAAGCGGATGACATAAGAGTGCAGAGGGTAACGTTCTTGGAATGTTATTCTCAAAACTCGGTAATCGATACAGGACGTAATCCCCCATCCCTCTTCCCAACAAAGAAAACCCCGCTCCTACAGGTGAAGTGGACGGCCGACAAAAACCAGCCACCAGCGCCCTTAATATAACTGTCAATGGCTGCAGCTCCCAAGACCTGAGAGAAATACAGCCCTCCTCTCAGGCAATAGCAGGCAGGAGGTCGATGGCACAAATGGTAGGACCCAGAGGAGGCAGTTCGCTGGCCTCCTTGTTTTCGGGAAGACCGACCCAGATCCCAGTAACGTAGGTACACGGAAAAGACTGTGCTTGTCATCCTCTCGCTGGGGGGGAACGGTGCATCGGGAAGCCTCCAGACGAAGCAGGACCAGAAAGATGAGGAGAGAGTTGCTGGCATGAACACCTAACGATTCCCGAGAGCCAGACAATTTGTGGGATTATGGATAGAAAGCCACGGATGTCCAAGAACTAGGTTGTTCAGGAGAGTCTCTTCCAGATGTAACTGGATAAGTTCCACATGGTAACTAGAACCGTAGCTGAATAAGGCATTGGTGAGTTGTTTCACCTTCCAGACCCTAGGTTGACCATCTCAGTGCAGTGAACCGACAAACGGAATGTCTAGCTTAGTGAGAAGCAGCCCTGTTGGCGAGCTAAAATGTGTGATCCAGAAAACAGCCGGTAGCCCCAGAGCCTATGAGAGGAATGTCCAACTGCCCATTATCCCACCGCAGGTTGGCCGAAGCAAGGTGCGCACTGCGGTCGGGCAGCTGGAGACTATAAGGACTCGCCAGTGGCTCTCCTGCTCCACGACGAAATGTCCTAGCTTCCCGCACAGCTTCGGGACAGGAGGCATGGAGGTGTCCAGACTGGGTCTGGTAAAGACAATGTTGCTCAGCACTCACGGCCTCTCATTCCAGAGTAAAGTCTTGTGCGCCCCCAACTGCATCGGCTCCTCTGAAGGATATGAAGGGAAACCAGAGCCGAAATTGAAAGAAGTCTGATGGGTTACAGAAACAGCAGACACAGCATAAAGGCAGTGGAACAGCCGAAGAATGGACTCTCAGCGGGACCTGAAACACTGGAGAACTCCGCCCTTCACTACGTATGTTCCCGGAAGCCGGGTTGTCAATCCGACGACTGTGGAACGATGAGCTTATCCAGAGGACAGTGTTGTCCCGAAGTTAGTTCATCCTTGAGAACCTCGCGAGTCCGCTCAGAAAGGCGAGTGAAGTGATCTATTCAACCTCGCTCAGCAACAGTCCGAAGTCAATGGCGAACCGCCACGCTCCGGCTGCCCTGCTGAAGGCTATCAATGAGTCTTTGAACAAAGTGTTCCTGCCATACTGATGGGTGATCAAAACCCTCCACTATCTCCCGCAGTAGGCTTTTTGCCAATTAAAAACAACGCCTGATTGCTGCTCATATCGTGCCCAGGCCAGAGCCATCCTGAGATCAAAGAGATCAAAGAGATGATGTGCTGGGCCAGGTGGGGAAACGTTGATGCCTGCAAGCTCAAAAGACCAGAGCAATTGGAAGCAGGAACCCACGACACCTCCCAGATGCCCTCTATAGCGCCCGCAAGCCGGAGATGAGGCTCTCGAAGGGAGAAGTCGCGGAGCTGGGGAAAGCGGGAGTGGAGTGATTAGAACAGCCAGGTGCAGCAGCCGTTGCCCCGCTCAAACCTGTTCCGCAGAGCGGACACAAGAGTTCTTAAACCATGGTCAATGTTCGAAGCCGCTACCGATGGTGGCCAATCACAGTTCCACGGTGGGGCGAACCAATCGTAAATGGTGGAGTTCGGCATGTTCTCAGACGACTGGAGAAATCACTGCTGGGTCATAGGTCTACTGCTACACTGATGCTTGTACAAATCCTCGAACCCAGTTGCAGAGAAACACAGCAAGCAGAGGTGGGGTCAATCCAGACCTTACTTAAAGTCTTGACAGAAACAAGGCAACAGCACAAGAGTGCACTAAACAAAACCACAAGACTCCAAGTTAGCATCCAGGCCAACAGAGAGGAACCTTAAATAGCCAGGCAAACCACATGTGAACAGAGAGGGGAATCAGACACAGGTGGAAACCAATAAAAAACAATCAGGGTAACCTGGAATCTAGAAACAAGGGTAAGGATGCCTCTCCAGCGGTAACCTAAGGAAACACACCTTAAAATAAAATACACAAACTGTGACAGAGAGAAGAGAGAGGTTCAACAGGGGTAGGCCTGGCTCTGTCAGGGTAGAGAGAGGTCTAACAGGGGTAGCTGGCTCTGTTGGGGTGGGAGAGAGGTTTCAGGGGTAGGCTGGCTCTGTTGGGGTGGGAGAGAGAGATCTAACGGGGTAGGCGGGCTCAGCGGCAGAGAGAAGGCCCAACAGGGGTAGGCTGGCTCTGTCAGGGCAGAGAGAGGCTCCAACAGGGGTAGGGTAGCGTCTGTCGCAAAGAGAGAGGTCTACCAGGGGTAGGCTGTTTCTGTTGGGGTGGAGAGAGGTCTTAACGGGGTGGGCTGGCTCTGTTGGGATAGAGGAGAGGTCTAACAGGGTAGGCTGGCTCAGTCGGGTAGAGAGAGGTCAAAACAGGGGTAGGGCTGGCCCTGTCAGGATAGAGAGAGGTCTAACAGGGGTAGGGTTGGCTCTGTTGGGATAGAGAGAGGTCTAACAGGGGTAGGGTTGGCTCTGATGTGGCCCAGAGAGGCCTAATGGGGTAGGCTGGCTCTGTGTGGGCAAGAGAGAGGCTCAACAGGGGTAGGCTGGCTCTGTCGAATAGAGAGAGGCCTTATAACCAGGTCAGATTACTGAAGTCAACCTCATGCTAGGAACAAAGAGCCTGTTGACCAGTCTGACTAGCCACAGCCAACAGTAGCTTCATGAAGTCTGACTAGTCATGATTAACAGTAGCTCTATGAAGCTCCGACTAACATGATCAACAGCAGCTCTTTAAATCTGTCCAGCCATGGCTGCAGCTCTATGAAGTCCCGACTAGCCATGACTAACAGTAGTTTCTATGAAGTCTGACTAGTCACGACTAAACAGTAGCTCTATGAAGCTGACTAGCCACAGCTAACAGTAGCTCTATGAAAGTCTCACTCAGCCGTCAGCTAACAAAGGTAGCTCTATGAAGTCTAACTAGTCATGACTAACAGTAGTTTCCATGAAGTTCCGAATAGCCATGACTAACAGTAGCTCCTATGAAGTCTGTCCAGCCACTGCCAACAGTAGTTTCATGAAGTCTGTCCAGCCACGGCCACGTGGCTCTATGAAGTCTGATCTCCAGCCACGGCTAACAGTAGCTCTACGAAGTTTCTTCGCTCTTCTCTCCTTTCATTCTTTCATTCTTTCTCTCTAGAGTGTCCCAAGCCCTAGGACCATGTTTCAGGACTACCTGGCCTGATGACTCCTTTGCTGTCCCCAGTCCACCTGGCCGTATGCTGCTCCAGTTTCAACTGTTCTGCCTGCGGCTAAGGGGACCGACCTGTTCACCGGACTCTTTCCCAGATCTGCTGCTTTCAACTCTAAGAGACAGCAGAAGCGTAGAGACATTTCTGAATGATCGGCTATGAAAAAGCCAACTGACATTAACCCTGAGGTTGGGACCTGATGCACCCTTGACAACCACTGTGATTATTATTATTTGACCCTGCTGTTCATCTATGAACATTTTGAACATCTTGGCCATGTCTCTGTTATAATTTCTAGCCACCTAGCTTCTGCAATCGCATTGCTTCCGTTTCAGTTTTAGACTGAGTTTCTGTACAGCACTTTGCAGCCATCAGCTGATGTAAGAAGTGCTTTATAAAACCGAATGATTGGAGGTAATAAAGAGCAGCAGTAAAATAACAATAGCGACTATATACAGGGGGATACTGGCACAGAGTCAATGTGCGGGGCAATCGGTTGTTGAGAGGTACTATGTACATGTAGAAGTTATTAAAGGAATATGCATAGATGATAACAACAGAGAAAGCAGCGGTGTAAAAGGGGGGGGTGCAATGCAAACAGTCTGCAAAGCATTTTCTGATTAGGTGTTCAGGGAGGTCTTATTGTTTGGGGTAGAAGCTGGGTTTAGAGTTTCTTGACCTAGACTTACGCCACTGCTTTCCACGTAGCAGAGAGAACATTCTATGACTAGGGTAGCTGGAGTCTTTGTACACCCTTTAGGCCTTCCTCTGACACCGCCTGGTATAGAGGTCCTGGGCAGGAAAGCTTGGCCCTTGCGATGTTTGGTCAGTCGCTCGCACTACTCCTCTGTAGTGCCTTGGCGGGTCGGAGGCCGGCAGTTGCCATACCAGGCAGTGTGATGCAACTAGTCGATGCTTCCCGATGGTGCAGCTGTAGAACTCTTCGAGATCTGACGACCCATGCCAAATCTTTTAGTCTCCCGGTGGGGAATAGGTTTTGTCAGTAGCTCCTCTTCACGACTGCATTACGTGCTTGGACCATGTTAGTTTGTTGGTGATGGTGGACACCAAGGAAACTTGAAGTTTTCAACCCGGTCCACTGCAGCCCTGCCGATGAAGAATGTGGGTGCTCAGTCCTCTTTTTCCTGTAGTCCAGAATCATCTCCTTTGTCTTGATCACGTTGAGGAGAGGTTGTTGTCTTCCGGCACCACACAGCCAGGTCTCTCCATTGTTTCAGATCAGGCCTACCACTGTTGTGTCATCGGCAAACTTAATGATGGTGTTGGAGTCGTAAGCCTGGCCGTGGCAGTTGTGAGTGAACAGGGAGTACAGGAGGGGACTGAGCACCCACTCTGAGGCCCCTGTGGTGAGGATCAGCGTGGCGGATGTGTTATACTCTGCCCTAACACCTGGGGGCTACCCATCAGGAAGTCCAGAATCCAGTTGCAGAGTGGGAGTGTGTTTAGTCCCAGGGTCCTTAGCTTATTGATGAGTTTTTGGTTCATGGTGTTGAATGCTGAGCTGTTGTCAATGAATAGCATTTTCACATAGTGTTCCTTTTGTCCAGGTGTGGAAAGGGCAGCGTGTGGAGTGCAATAGAGATTGCATCATTTCAGGATATGTTGGGGCGGTATGCAAATTGGAGTGGGTCTAGGGTTGCTGGGATAATGGTGCTGATGTGAACCATGATCAGCCTCTTCAAAAGACCATGGCTACTAACCAGTGCTAGGGTCGGTGGAAGCTTCAGGCAGGTTACCTATTGTTCTTAGGCAACAGTCACTGGCGGTGGTCTGCTTAAAATCATGTTGGTATTACAGACTCGGACAGGGAAGAGTTTGAAATCTCGATGAAGACACTCTGCCAGTTGGCCAATGGATGCTCGCAGTACACACCCTGGTAATCCATCTGGCCTTGTGACCTTGTGAATGTTGACCTTGTTTCTAAAGATTTTACATCAGCTACAGAGAGTGTGACCACACAGCCTTCCAGAACAGCTGGTGCTCTCATGCATGTCTTAGTGCCAGCCTCTGATTGTGGTGGTAAATAAACATAATACAGCTACAAAAAATACAGATGAAAACTCACTTGTAGGTAGTGTGGTTCTTACAGTTATCATGCAAATAAACAAACAAAAACACTATTAAAGAAGAAGGCAGACTGCTTTACCAACCGATTGTGGGTTTTGTTCGTTTATTTGAGGTGTTTGTAACTTTAAATTTTTTTAACTTATATTGTACATATTTTTAAATATTTTTTATTTCACCTTTATTTAACCAGGGTGAGGCTAAAGGAGAACAAGTTTCATTTACAACTGTTAATTTGTGGCCAAGATAAAGCAGGCAGTTCGACAACATACAACAAACACAGAGTTACACGGAATAAACACTTTCAAACAATCACACAAAAAAACATACAGTACATAATGCTTACGGCAACATTTTCAACAGTAGAAAACGGCAAACATTAATACAGTAGAAAATGTTGCCGTAAAGCATCATGTTACTGTATGTTTATTGCAGTTTGATTTTGAGTGTTTAGTTTATCATGCTGAAAACACATGTCATTATATTGCCTTGGAAGTAGGTAGAACTCATAAAACAACAAAATAAAATTAAAATCGCATGAAATGAAACAGACAGTCTGGTATGTGATTCCAGCAAGGTCAGTCACTAGGCAACCAGACAGAGACAGACGGCCCGCCGCTCGAGCAGGGAAACATAACGTGGATAACGGAACCTGAACGAACTAAAGATAAAAGCTCTGGAATTAAAACATGACATCTGGAAACACTACAAACAGAGCTGGCTTTGTCATTCAGATGGTGATTGTTTTCCTCCCTACTGTGTGTTTTGGTGGGGATGTATTGGGTGTGTGAGAGACAGCGTGTGTGTGTGTATGTTTGTATTGTGTATGTACTGCACATGTGTATGTTTATACTATGTGTGTGTGTCTGTGTGTTTTCTTATGGTATATTGTGTACTGTATGTGTGTGTTGAGATGAATGTGTTTTAATGAGCTGCTGGTCTTTTCTGGAAAGGTTGTGGCAGTGCAGTGGTGGAGCCCGCGTGGAGAGCATTGGTGGAGGTTTGTGGTCTGGCTCAGGGAGGAACCATCTGGCAGGCTTGTTACCTCCCTGTGTAGCTCTCTCTCTCTCTCTCTCTCTCTCTCTCTTTCTCTCTCTCTCTCGCTCTCTCTCTCTTCTCTCCTCTCTCTCCTCTCTCTCTCTCTCTCATCGTCTCTCTCTCTCTCCATCTCTCTCTCCTCTGTCTCTCCCCCTCTCTCTCCTCTCCTCTCTCTTCTCTCCTCTCTCCCCTCTCTCACTCTCTCTCTCCCTCTCTTATCTCCCCTCTCCTTCTCTTTATCTCCTCTCTCCCTCCTCTCTCTCTCTGGGCATGGTCTCAAGCATATGAAAACACCCTGACGTACACATAGTCATATGGAAGTTAGCCTAGCAGGTAACACTTGGCATAACGAACCGATTGTTGGTTCAATCCCATATGAATAGGTGAAAGAACTATCTCAATCTAGTTCTGAGAAATGTTCTCTAACCCTAATTGCTCCTGCAAGTCACATCCGGATAAGAGTATTGAAATGACTAAAATGTATAATTATTTAATTTTATGTAATGAAGTGCTTACACACACACTCAGACAGATCTGCTCCAGTTCAATCCAGCCTAACAAACAGTCTGATACTAGCCTAAAAGAATAAAAACACCACATCACACACACACACACACACACACACACACACACACACACACTCACTCAGACAGATCTGTCCCAGTTCAATCAGCCTAACAAACAAAGCGGTCTGATACTAAGCCCAAACAATAATATACCCACACACATCATCATCACACTACTCTCACACACACACACCATAGAAATGAAAAACAGACCCCTGGGTCCACTATATACAGTAGCAGGGAGAGGAGTAGGACTCATCTATTCCATTAGAGGTTGAGCGTCATGTTTCCAACTCATTTCACCCTAAATTATAGATCTCTCTCTTTCTCTTTTACCGTTCAGAATTTGTCCAGTATTACAACTGGGTTTGTAAAAATATTCCCTGTCTCTATATATTGCACACCAGGATCTGTAGTGTATCATGAGGGGAATAGAGTCGCTTGGGGACGTATCCCAGGACTGGCTTGCATGAAGGACTTACAAAGAGAACAGAACAAAAACAGCTGGATTGTTATTTGTTATTATAGTGGTTGAGTGTTTCTGGTGAGTGTTGTCTGTGTGTGTGTTTTTAAGTGTTTTTTAGTGTCTGTGTGTGACAGTGTATATGTGTGTGTGTTTATTCCTGTGTGTGTTTGACCCTGTGTGTGTGTGTGTTTGTCTGTGTGTGTGTGTGTGTTTGACCTGTGTGTGTGTGTGTTTTTTAGGGGGTGACAGTGTCTGTGTGTGTCTGTGTGTGTGTGGCGGATGTCTGTGTGTGTTTGTTTGACTGTGTGTGTTTGACCTGTGTGTGTGTGTGTGTTTTTGGTGTCCATGTGACAGTGTGTCTGTGTGTGTGACAATGTCTGTGTGTGATTGCAGGCTCAAGGCTATCTTTGTATCAATATTATAATACTTAAAATAAAAACAACATATATAGACTTGTTTGGATGAGTTATCCTTGAACGCAAGGAAATCTACATTAAGTGAAAATTGGTCTGGGTTCTCATCTGTGAGCAGAGGCACCATCTAGTGTTAGAAGTGAGTTCTCTATCTGTGAACTGGCTCTCCTAGTGTTAGAGGTAAGGCGGGGATATTTTCTGTATGCAGGAATAAGTGGAAAGCGGGAATAAAATCTATATCAACTTTCCCCAGAGGACCAATGTTGAAAATTATCTATCAAGTTTTTCAATTCCTGAGATAATATAACTGTAACACATGGCCTACATTGTATTATAGTAAATGTATATTGAGGAACCAAAGAAATAAAGTGTTGCCGTCACTCCCTTCATTTAAAACTACTGTTAATCACAACAGCAATACCATTGCCTTTAACAATCTTAGTTCGATCGCAGGTTTAAGTTGAGTCGGTATCAAATGGCATTTTCAATTATGTTCTATTTTGTGTCAAAAAATTAGGGAGCATTTCATAATGTTTATGAAACAAAGACTCAACAAACTTACCTGGGACTCCCTGTCTCTGCAGTCTATCCTCATATCTGTCCCCAACTCTGTCTGTGTGCCCATCTGTTGCCTGCTCTCCTAGCCGCATCATTTATATTCTGATTTATTTCTTTCTTATGAACATTTTATCAACTAGTCTTTGAGATATTAGGCTACAGGGTTCTTACTTTGAGAACACAGTGTACTAAAAAATACTCTGATTCGTCTTTTATTTTCATTTTCTCTCTGGCTGTTTCACACACACACACAGTATGTGGGTTATTACAGTAGGAGATGGGCTACTATCATCTCATCTTCTATGTTCTATAATGGCTTAGATCTAAGGTAACCAACAAATGTGAAATGATTTGCAGTGACAAGAGTTACAGTGTATATTTAGTTCACCCATTTACACAACATATGCTGCAACCTTTGTAATTTTAATAGTTTTATTTCATATTGGCTCAACAATAGCTGAATTTACCATGGCGAAACACCAATCGTTTCAGTGGTGTTTGCTATAATCTTTGTGGGTTAAATAAGGTGAAGTAAAATGTTAAATAAATAAATGTTCCTTAAATAATTTGCTTTATAGCGAAACATTATTTTAAAGACAATGTAGAGAAAGTTAGTTCTGTTGTTTATTTAACCTGTCACAGGAACATTGATGCATAATTTGCATCATCTGCATGCTGATCTTGGAATAAATTAACGATGTAGTTCATCTTTGGCGGCCATGCCATAAATGAACGATTGCTGGCTAATAGTTAATTATTTGCTGACTCTGCATATTCAGCTGGTGTGTATGACCTTTATTTATAAACAAAAACATTCCATTGATGATTGACTGGGTCAGTTAGGTGGTAGTGTTTCGGACATTGATGGCTTACACTCATTGCCATGACAGCTAAGGAACTGGCAGTGGGTCAAGCTGTTGAGGTAAAGGGTGGGGTGAGTTGTAATCTTTGAAACTTAAATTACTTTATTAAGTGTCTATAATCCAGCATAAAGCCCCACGGGATTTCGCCCCTGGTGGAAAACTATATTTGGTAACCTCTTGGCTAGGTGGTGGTAGCTCCTCTTGGCTTGGTGGTAGTGGCTTTCGACTAGGTGGACGTGGCTCCTCTTAGCTGGGTTTGTAAAAATCAACTCCCTCTTAGCTAGGTAGTGGTAGCTCCATATAAACGGGTTGTAGTAGCGCCCGGACGGAAATAGTACCAGAGGTTTTCGTCAGCTGTCCGGATGTGCATTAACTCCAACATCGGTGAAGAAAGCCCGAATGTGTGGAGTCTAAGTGGTTTGTAAGTGGTCTGCGATTGTGTGGCCGGTTGGGCGTTCTGCAAAAATTTATAAAATAGTTGAAGAGGACATGGTAATTAACATTAGAGGTATATTGCAACTAGCTATGGTGACATTCACCCATCAACATGCCAATTGCATCCTCAAAACTTGAGTTGTGTGTGGCACATTGTGTTGTGAATTAACTGCAGTTTGGGGTGGCTGCTGTGTCCTTTTAAGGTGCACCTGTGTATTGTTTAATCGGCTAGGATCATGCCAAAACTGTCGGGTCAGGTAGATGATTACGGCATATATATTACTAGCAGGATTAAACTATTTCTTGCTGAAATTTACCAAATAACTTTCTTTTGCATGTCTGGCAAATTGCAGGATATTTACTTCAGCTCAAATCAACCACTTTGTCGTTACATTTATATATTTTTATGTGTATATTCTTGGATAAATGTATTGCTGTCTGTTCTGAATGCTCTGGTTTTAATTAATATTAATACAAGGTTATTTTGAACTTAAATATTTGCTTTTGTTGGTAAATGATAATATGGAAGATGTATACTTTATTTGCTGTTATGGTAAATTGTAAGTCGAGTCTTTGTATGTTTAAATAATATAATATTTGCAGTAAATGGGCTGAACCCAATTTCTATTCTCTCCTCTAACAAGGTTTAAAAACATTGGATTGGTGAAATATCACTCCAATATTCGTTTGGAAATCAGCAGTGAAAGTGCTGTGAGCGACTTCTGTCTTCAGTGAGAAAAAAAAATAAGGAAGGGATGGGATGAATTGGGGTTGGGCTCTGATAATATTCTGACTGCGGTTCTGTTTGTGTATGCGTCTCAATTACCAAATTTAACTCTAAATTTCCTAAATAATAATATTATCAAATTACTGTAGTAATTGCAAAACATTACTAACTTATAAGTGTGTATTGACGCCGTATACATAGTTACAATTCACAGTTGCAGTTATAACTTTTTTTATATAATAACACCCTCATAGTGTTAACGAAATCAGATCGATAGTCTCTGCAAAAATCAATTAATTAAATGGTTTATTTCGAAGTGGCAGAGAACGCGTTATATGTGCATATTATCATAATTGTGTGTCCTAAATATTTTTGTTTGCAACTAGTCAGCTGAGTATATGAACGATGGTCGAGAATCGATCTCTCCTCTGATGTAACCCGATGATACTGGCGTGATGCTGTTATAGCATGTAAAATCTTAATTGACTCATCTCCCATTGAACCGACAATAACAGCCCCTTCAAGGCCTTGTCAAGGTTGAGTTAAATCCATTTCCAATTCCATAAATAAACGCTGAAAATTCTTAATTTTAACTCAATTCCCAATTTTCCTGGTGTGTTTACCACGGATGAAGATTTACTTTGGAATGTTGTTATTTCACCCGATATTACCGTTACCCGGCTGTCTGTCGAAAACCCACTTTGTGTTGTTAACTAATATCAAGAAGCAGAATAGGTGACTCTTACAGTGTAATATCAGCTAATCATACAATAAAAAAACAACCATTTAAGATCCACATTGTAAAATATATTATAACTGTTATCAAAAACATTTTGTTTTGTTGTGTTAAGCCTGATAATTAAACCCCAAAAAAACACTTAAATTTACTGATATAATAAAGTAAAGCAAGTTATATATAATAAAAGAAAAGAGCCCCGTCTGTCTAAATAGCAACAAATGTTGGCGCATGAAAATATACATCTAATTGTGATTGTAGTGATGTTAGATAGTAGCCTAAACATGTTTTTTTGTTTTTACCATAGTAAGGAAAACTAAAACGATTAAATACACATTCAATAGGATCATATCTGCTACTGTGTCCGTTATGGACATTACAGTAATGGACATGTACAGTCATCTTCTCGTACTATGTACATTACACTCAGTATATATCGCAGTTACATGTTTCATGTTGTGTGTGTGTGTGTGTGTTCTGTCATGTGTCTGTCACTGCACGCATGGTGTGTGTGTGTAACAGTCAGTCACCCAGGCCATGGCCCAGCCTCCTAGCGCAGATCCTCTGGCTCTGCGTGTCAGTGTCCCTGGATGCCAGGGTGGCGAGAACAGCGCGGCGTGGGGACAGCGTTCTGCGCTGGCTGTGCATCGATATTCGAATGGTGACTTCAGGTCGTTGTAACTGCTGATGGCTTCTTTTTCACGAAGACGCGGTTGAATGGTACTCACCGGTGCTATCGTCTGCATGGTGGGACTTACGTGTGGCCTTTTCCACCGCATTCACCAGCATCGAAGAGGTCTCGTTATGGCGACTCGGGCGGCACAATAGGATCCTCAGTGTGAGCATATGCCACTAGACCAGAGCATGGTGCGGTTTAACTGTGTGGATCTTCAGGTGCTCTTTGAAGGTGGGCAGGTGGTAAATTTGGGGCACGCCGCCCGCCCGAAGGGCGATGGGCCAGTGAAGGACTTGTCTTTCTTGGGGCGTCTCCGCCTGGTTTCGTTGAGTGGATGCCGTCAGAAGCGGTGGCCGTGCAACGGGTAGTCTGCTTCATCGCTGGAGAGGAAGAGTTCCCATCCGTGAATGCTGGGAGATCTTTGAACAGACACACAGTGAGAGGACTGTGTCCTCTGGGCTATGGCTTCCATCCTCCCATCGTGAAAGCGTTATCACCTCTCCATTGCCAGCTCTTTGAGGATGTACGTCCTGGCTCATACCTCTAACTAGGTTCTCGACTCGGCTTCATATTGAGCTCAAGCTACTGGTACAGGTTGTCGAGGCATTATTCACAAACGGATGACATCATGGGTTGATGTTCGCGCTGAACAATACAGATTACGTGAGTTGTGTATTCCTCCGAAGATGTGAACGGATCAAGTCAATGATGGAGTTGTCCACATCGTTCTGTTTACTAATATTGATGCACGGCAGTGGTGAGCTCTGGGCTCAACGTTTTCCCCCTTTGCAGTGGTCACCTTCCATCTCTGCTGGTTCAGCATCTTCAAGCTGGTCTTTGTGATCTGAGTGATTATTTCAGAATTCACCCGCTGATTGCAGGTTTATTTAAAAAAAAGGGTGTTTACCATAAAGCAAAATAAAATTGCGGTATTATTGGTAACTGTAAGAAAAAGTGTCTCTTTATATGGTTAGGGTAACTTTGGTAAATATAAAAAAGGTTTCGGTGTTAATTTAATTGTCGTGTCAGTGTCAATAATGTCAGTGTTAATGTAGATTGGATTTAGTACTGTATACGTCGGTCTCCGGTCAAGAAATGCAATTGTCACGCAATAAAGCGAAATGTGTTCGTTAAACATTTGCTTGGTATATATATATATATATATTGGATTAGTCAGTTCGTCAACGATAACTGGCTGACCCGACGAGGCAATAACGAAGCGGTAACGTACCGGAAATCGGTCAACAATCAGTTGGGGAGAATATAGTATCAGTAAAATTCAAATCCTTTATGATAATCATTTTTGTAATCATGGTGAAAAAATAAAACGGTGTTTCTGCTAAAGTTATAAAACGCTATGGCAATATGTTATTTCTGCTACCACTGCTAACCGTGGTTCACGTTCCATTGAATATCATTTGTAGCAAGCCTCCATTAGAAGGTTTTCGTAACTTTATCAAATTCTAACACAAACAGACGGTTCATTTACACTGGTCACGAAGTAGTAATAAATATAAGATTGGTCCGCTTCGAGAAGAAAAACGAAAAAAAAACGTCTATACCGAAACGGTGGACTGGTGTTGTCACGCAAGGCTGCAGTCGACGACGACATAACCCTGGTCTTTATGCCTCTTCCTCTTCATTGTGGCGTCTGCTCTCAGAGGAAATGTTGTTGGTGTTTCCTGTCCCTCTCTTAGACTGGAGAAATTGGAAAAAGGTTCTCTATCAACATACTCTAGCAATGTATGTAAATACTTATTTTCTTAATCAAATGATCAGTCCGCAAACAAAACAACATTAAGTAAACTTTCAAGTGCCTTCTGGTAAACGATATTGTGTGGCTTGGGTTAGAACCTCACCCCTGCATCTACATACTTATTTCCCCATCTACAGCGGCTCCAGTTGTCTACATGACTCAGTTCCCCATCCATGACTCAGTTCCTTATCACGGCTCAGTTTATCTGCATGATAGTTCCCCCCCATCACGTAAACCGGTTTATCATCTACATGGCTGGTTCCTCCCATCTACCGCGACTCAGTTCCCTCCATCTACATGACTCAGTTCCCTCTCCATCTGCATGGCTCAGTTCCCCTCATCTGCGGCTCAGTTCCCCATCACCATGACTCAGTCCCCCATCTACATACTCCAAAGTTCCTCCATCGCGACTCATTCCTCATCTACATACTCCAGTTCCTCCATCTACATTTCAGGTCCATCCATCTACATGACTCATTCCCCCATCTACATGACTCCAGTTCCCTCCATCTACATGACTCAGTTTACTCCATCTACATGACTCAGTTCCTCCATCCCATGACTCAGTTCCCCCATCACATGACTCAATTTCCCCATCTATGACTCAGTTCCCCATCACGACTCAGTTCCCTACATCTCATACTCAATTCCCCATCTACCTACTCAATTCCCCATCATGACTCAGTTCCCCATCTACATGACTCAGTTCCTCCATCTCATGACTCGGTTCCTCCCTCTACACATGACTCCAGTTCCCTCCATCTAGATGACTCAGTTCCCCTCCATCTACATGTCAGTTTACCATCTCTGTGACCTCAGTTCCCCCATCCACATGAAACTCAGTTCCCCCATCTAAGAAACTCAGTTCCTCCATCTACATGACAGTTCCCCTCCCATCTGCAAACGATTCCTCCATCACCGCTGACTCAGTTCCCCATCCCCGCGGCTCAGATATTCCCCATCTACGCGGCTGGTTCCACTCCATCTACGGCTGGTCCCCCCCATCTACGCGTTAGTTCCCCACATCTACATGACAGTTCCCCCCATCCACCATGACTCAGTTCCCCCCCATCTACATGACTCAGTTCCTCATCTGCGGCTCAGTTCCCTCCATCTACATGGCTCGGTTTCCTCCATCCACCATGACTCAGTTCCCCATCCATGACTCAGTTCCCCATCCATGACAGTTCATCGCTGATCGGTTTCCTCCATCCACGGCTCAGTTCCTCCATCCACATGACTCATTCAGCCAATCTTCATGACTCTATTTTCCACCATCCCATTGTGTTTCCCCATCATGACTAATTGCCCATACATGCTCATTCCACCCCCTAAATACTCATTCCCCATCTGTGATAATTTACCATCTCTATGCATACTAATTGCTACATCTACATTCCATTCGTACTCATTCCATCTACATTACTATTGTCCTATCTACAGCACTAATTTCCCTATCCACATACCATCCCCAATCTATATACTCATTGTCCCATTTCTATGACTCTTGTCCCATCTCTGTGGCTCTCAATCTATTTATCAGATATCATTTCCATCTGCATGATCTAGTTACCTGTCATACTCCAGTTCCCCATCCACGTGATAGTCCCCATCTACGCGTCATTATCTATACACATTCCCCATCTACAGACTCAGTCTTATCTACGTGACAGTACATCCATCTACACAACTAATCCCCCATCTTATTACTAATCCCCCCCATCTACACTGACTAATCCATCTGTGACTAATCCCCCATCTGCATACTAATCCCCCATCTACATGACTCAGATCCCCATCTATACTAATCTATCTAAACGACCCCAACCCAATCTACGATAATCTATCTATGACTAATTCCCCCATCTATGTGACTAACCCCCAATCTACATACTAATCCTCATTACATAACCTAATCCCACATCTACATGACTAATCCCCATTTACATACTAATCCCCCCATCTGCAGCATTTAATCCCCCATCTACGGCCCCATTCCCCATCTACACCAACTAATCCCCATATATCTACATGACTAATGCCCCATCTACATGACTCAGATCCACCATGTACATACTAATCCCCCATCTACATGTTAATCCCCATCTGTACTAACCCCATCTACATACTAATCCCCATCTACATACTAATCCCCATCTCATACTATTCCCCATCTACATACAATCCCCCATCTACATACTAATCCCATCTAACTAATCCCCATCTACACTTGGCTAATCCCCCATCTATACTAACCCCCATATCTACATGACAGATCCCCCATGTCCATACTAATCCCCCATCTACATGACTAATCCTCCATATACCCAACTAATCCCCCATATACATACTAATCCCCATCTACATGACTAATTGCCATCTACATGACTAATCCCCCATTTACATGACTAATCCTTCATATACATGACTAATCCCCATATACCCAAAAGTGCCCCGGCATTTTGACTCTCACGGTACCCCGTATATAGTCTATTGTTATTTACTTTGTTTCTTGTTCTTATCTGTATTTTTTTGGAACTGCATTTTTGCAGTTAAAACTCGTCAGTAAGCATTTCCTGTAAGGTCATCTGTTGTATTCAGCGTATGTGACTAATAAAAATTTATTTGATGAATCACCCCATCTACATACTCACCTGTCAACTTTAGCACCACCATCTACATGACTCACCCCCATCTAACACAACACCCCCATCTACAGCTCATCTTTGTTTTGGTCTGTATACTGTAATTTAGCTTTTATATGATTCAATCATATAAACATCGTTATAATGGATTTTACAAACAAGTATGTAAAAGTTGATACATCCACTGAAACAACACAAACAACTTATAATATAATCATTTTATTAAAAAAAAAAATACAAAATAAAATCTTAATCATATGCATTTGCCACTTTGTATTATTTCATTTCTGTTGAGTCTGAACATCACTGTCGTGAATAGTTGTAGCTGTGTTGTGTTGCAGAAACTATACTAACAAAAACTGCTTTGAGGTGAAATTTTACCCTAGGTACACATCTAGGATTGGTTTCTCACTCCCTAACCTTAAACTTAAGGTATAACTGTAGCTTCTTTGTCCGAAGTGTTTTTCCGAATTTCTGAAATATGACCTATAATTAATTACAAGATGAAGGAAATTGTTTTTGTTCCATAAAAAAAAAAAAATATTAATATGTTAAATATCTTTTCTTTTGGAATATTGTCTAGGCGTACCCCAACTACAGAATATTAATCAAAATAAACTGCGATTGGCAGCTCATCCTCCTCAAGGATGACATCATCTCTAAGGAAATAGCAAGTATTTTTTGAAACAGTCTGAGATACAGAGATTTGAGGTGGATTGTTTTTTATTTCTTTTATTTTTTATCACCAATTTGTAGGCACAAATACAGAGTACAGTATATTTTTGTTCATTTAACTAGGCAAGAAGAAGAAATTCTTATTTTCAGTACGTCCTAGGAACAATGGGTTAACTGCATGTTCAGGGGCGAAGGACAATTTTTACCTTGTCAGCTCGAAGTTCAATCTTGCAACCTTTTGGTTACTAGTCCAACGCTCCTTCACTAGGCTACCGTGCCGCGCCGTATAGGATGAGTCAGCTTAACATTGTTTGGGTATGAGTTAACAGAGAAATAACTTTTAAGTGAGATTTTCCTGGACAGTTACTTTAACCATAGTGTGGGGGAAATCTCAAATACGCCTGGGTGCTAGACTGGCACACATACCATCTCAAATACAGCCTGGGTCTAGACTGGCACTTGGGCTGTCTCAAACTCTCAACTGGGTGCAAACTGTTTGTGCTATCATACCAACTCAATTATTGTCATGCCAAGCAGTTAGTGATAAGGAGTTGGCAAGAGCACAAGAGACTGGCACACCCAGGCTGTCTCAAGTATGCTGAATCAAATGATTAAAATCAATAATTAAAATAGTTGTTCAAATATGATATCCAAATGATTCAAATCTATAATTTAAATGATTCAAATCAATAGTTCAAAATCAATGATTCAAATAACTGAATCATTTTGATCCATGGAGGATACTGGGAAAAAAGAAAAATTAAATAATTTGCCTTTAATATTGAAGATATAATCTGCATTTTGTTTGTATTTTGTTGCCTAGAAAGCACAGTACTTGTCCATGTTGAACTAATATATTTCTATTTTTAACTGTAAATCTCTGAGTTGTGATGGAGTGGAGAAGATGTTGGCTCTATTTGCTAAGTTATTATAATACATAGGTATTTGCTCTATTATGTCACAAACAGCCGACAGCAGTTGACCCATTTGGAGTGATGTTTTTTATTTTCATAAATAAAAAAACTAATGCTACTATAATAATTACTGATTAAGGTATCATTTTAAAACTCATCCAAAATCGGTAATAAGGCGGTGAATGAATCAGTCATTTTGACCTATTGTATAGTTCAGTGTGGGTGGGTGGATAAATTAACCTGTTTGTTTATCATGTGACAGTATGGGATTAGTAATCTGATATCATTGTTTACCATATGACAGTTTGGGATTAGTAATCTGATATAATTGTTTATTATCTGAGAGTATAGGATTATATCTACAATGATACTGTTGTTTTATAATCTGAGACTATAGGAGTAGTAATCTGATATAATTGTGTATAATCTGAGAGTATGGATTAGTAATCTGATATAAATATTTTTCATAAGCGTATACCAACTGCTTAGTTTTGCTCATGCAATATTGATGTTGATAATCGCGGATGAGACTGACGATAGGAATGTTAAACTCCTAACCACATCATTATACTTTTTTTCGTCGCATTGAGACATCAACAGGAGTGATTTAGACAAAGTCCAAGTTAAGCACATGGATCGGGGCCCACCGAAAGCAAAGCATAGAATTACAATCTTCTTATGCCATCATTGGCAGGCTTGAATGAGGGAGGCCCGTTCATAAGTTATATTTCTATGGAGCAGAAGTCTGTCTGTAGAACAATGGGCTGGCTCTATAGTCTCTACTGCAGGTTCTAACAGGCCCAGCAGGCTGGCACAGTAATGTAATGGGGGTCATCATGACGCTGGAGGTTGGAGGGCGAGTCCTTATACCAGGGGGGATAGAAATGTCTTTATACTCCTAAAACCAGGGCAGGAGAAGAGTGTTGGTTATACATTCACTAGGGTAGAACTAACACAGGAAAACGACAACAAGCAGTATCGGAGGCAGATTAGGTGAGGCCATGGCAGTGCCATGCTGATTCCATCTCTCCTATGAAATTGCAAATGCCAAACATAACACAGGGCAGGATACTGAATTGGGAAAGAGGTCAGATCATTTAAAGGCCAGTTTGCTGGACATAGTTTAATCCTGGACTAAAGCAAGCATCTCTCTCTCTCTGAAAGTACATTTGGGTCCCAGTACTGGGGCTTAATCTGTGTCCAAAAACTACCTTAACATTTGGAAATGTACTGATGCTGACTAACAGACATAACCTTGCACGAGAAAGCTCGCATGCACGGCAGCACACAGGCTGAAGCTCCATGGCGAGGCCAGAGGCCATGGGCACCTCACAGAGCTAGACAGCCCCCAAGGCCATGAGACCTCACAGAGCTGAGGACGAGCCAAAACCTCTCAGTCTTGTTATAGGTCATGTGCAAACCAACACGCACACGTGAACCAGCATGCACACACACAACGTGAACACACGCACACACACACACACACACGCACACACACACACACACACACACACACACACACACACACACACACACACACACACACACACACACACACACACACACACACACACACACACATTAAAAGCATAGCCATGGGTTGTTGGCATTTCAGTAAATTGTGTACTGCATTGGCACCCATGACCCATAGGATGTGATGCTACTTCTACCGGGCCTGGATGTAGTGCACTACTTCCACCGGGGCCTGGGATTTATGATACTACTTCTCCTGACCCATAGATGTAGTACTTTTTACTTCTGCAAGACCCATAGGATGTAGGGCACTACTTCTACCGGGCCGCATGAGATGCTAATACCACTTCATAGCCCATGGATGTAAACCACTACTTCTACTACCATGGCCCATAGGATGTAGTACTACTTGTGACCAGGAGCCCATAGGATGTAATTGCTACTTGTGATCCCAGGGCCCTTAGGGCTCTGTATAACGGAACAGGCTAAGGGGCCCAAAATGATCCAATGCCTAGAAACACTCAGATAGGAGGAGTTAATGTCATGAAGGGTCAAGTTGAGTCAACACCGCGGAGATTGTAAAGGAGGTTGCTTACCATGAGATCTAAAGAGAGTCAACACCATGGAGATCGTAAAAATTGACACCATGGAGATCGTAAGGAGGTCGACACCATGGAGTTGTAAGGCTCAACACCATGGAGATCATAAATAAGTCAACACCATGGGGTAATAAAGAGGTCAACACCATGGAGATCGTAAATGGGTCAACACCATGGAGATCATTAAAAAGGTGCCCACCATGGAGATCGCTAAAGAAAGTCAAGCACCATGGAAGTCGCCAAGAGGTCAACACCATGATGTTAAAGGTCAACACCATGGAGATCGTAAGGGGTCAGCACCATGAGATTAAAGGAGTGCGAGCACCATGGAGATCGTAAAGAGGTCAACACCTTGGCATGTCTGCTGAAAAAGATGTTGAAATGAAAGAACAAACCAACATCACGCCTGTCAGCAAAACAGAAATTCATCAACAAAAAACTACGAAAATTAAATACTGCCAGAACACAACACAGTCAGTAGGGTTCAACTACAGTGAGTTTTAGTCCCTTTGCTTGATGTCAACACTTCCTCTAGTGAAATCTTGGCTACATCAGCGGTTTTAGTCTCTTTGTGACGTCAACACTTCCTCTTGAGAGTCAGTAAATCACAGGATTCTTTTCCCACATAATTGTCCATGTAGTTTTCCCTACAGATTTCATTAGTAAGTTAACTGACTGATTTGACTAAGTGTGTGAGCACATCCCGAAGCCAGTATACATAGATCAAAGTCCATACAGATGGATGGGTTAAATATAAGCAAGAAGCGGCAACTGATTGCTTTGTGATAGAAACCTGCGGGCATACATTTCCAGTGGGCATACATTGGCTGAGTGATTTCAATGCATTTGCCAGTGTCTGCAAGTGGCAAACTCAGCCGGGAAGGACAGTAGATGCATAGAGTTGACAGCTAGACACGTACAAGTGTCTTCACACAGTATTACTTTTATGACTTTTTACATTTGTTTATTATTTACACAAAGTGAGATTAAAATGGATTTAATTGTCCTTTTTTTGTCAGCGATTTACACAAAATACTCTGTAATGTCAGAAAGTAGAAGAAAAATGTTTCTAGCATTCTAAGAAAACTTAAATAAAAATAAAGACTAATACACTTTTGGTAGATAAATATTCAGCCCCTGAATCAATACATGCTGGGAAGTCACACTTTGGCAGCGATTACAGCTTGTTTGTCTTTCTTATTAAGTCTCTAAGAGGTTTGCACACCTGAAGTGTCGGTGGGTCTTTCAGGCATGTCACGAGAGAGACGGAGGGGGAAGGTGGGATGTGGAAGTCCGAGGGTTAGCTGTGTGGCTATATAGCTAAACTTACTATACACTAATTCGTCAGCCGGATAGGTAAGCCATGTCTGTCACATTACATATCAATAGATACATACATGGATGCATATTTATGTACGAGTGCCTAGGAAAATTATTCAACCTACTTTTCCACTTTTTGTTACGTTACAGTCTTATTTAAAATGGATTAAATATCTTTTTTTCCATCACAATCACACAATCCCCATATTACAAACAAAAACTGTTTTTTTTTTTTTTAAAAGTTGGCAAATTTATAAAAAATAAACATTGAAATGCCTTATTTACATAAGTATTCGGTCACTTTGCTGTGAGACTTGAGGGTGAGTTCAAGGTCGAATCCAGTTTCCATTGATCATCCTTGAGATGTTTCTACAACTTGATTGAGTCCTGTGGTAAATTCAATCGATCGACATGATTTGGAAAGGCACATACCTGCCTATAAGGTCCCACAGTTGACAGTTCATGTCAGACCAAAAGAAACCAATACCATGAGGTCAGAAGGAATTGTCCGTAAGTCGAGACGGGTTATGGGTTTTATTATAGGTGTGGTACTAGACAGATGGGTTAGTATTATAGGTGTGGTACTAGACAGATGGGTTATGGGTAGTATTATAGGTGTGGTACTGGACAGATGGGTTAGTATTATAGGTGTGGTACTGGACAGATGGGTTATGGGTAGTATTATAGGTGTGGTACTAGACAGATGGGTTAGTATTATAGGTGTGGTACTAGACAGATGGGTTATGGTTAGTATTATAGGTGTGGTACTAGACAGATGGGTTAGTATTATAGGTGTGGTACTAGACAGATGGGTTAGTATTATAGGTGTGGTACTGGACAGATGGGTTAGTATTATAGGTGTGGTACTAGACAGATGGGTTAGTATTATAGGTGTGGTACTGGACAGATGGGTTAGTATTATAGGTGTGGTACTGGACAGATGGGTTAGTATTATAGGTGTGGTACTGGACAGATGGGTTAGTATTATAGGTGTGGTACTGGACAGATGGGTTAGTATTATAGGTGTGGTACTAGACAGATGGGTTATGGGTAGTATTATAGGTGTGGTACTAGACAGATGGGTTATGGGTAGTATTATAGGTGTGGTACTGGACAGATGGGATAGTATTATAGGTGTGGTACAGGACAGATGGGTTATGGTTAGTATTATAGGTGTGGTACTAGACAGATGGGTTAGTATTATAGGTGTGGTACTGGACAGATGGGTTAGTATTATAGGTGTGGTACTAGACAGATGGGTTAGTTAGTATTATAGGTGTGGTACTGGACAGATGGGTTAGGTATTATAGGTGTGGTACTAGACAGATGGGTTAGTATTATAGGTGTGGTACTGGACAGATGGGTTAGTATTATAGGTGTGGTACTAGACAGATGGGTTAGCTGTATTATAGGTGTGGTACTGAGACAGATGGGTTAGTATTATAGGTGTGGTACTGGACAGATGGGTTAGTATTATAGGTGTGGTACTGGACAGATGGGTTATGGTAGTATTATAGGTGTGGTACTGGACAGATGGGTTAGTAGTATTATAGGTGTGGTACTGGACAGATGGGTTAGTATTATAGGTGTGGTACTGGACAGATGGGTTAGTATTATAGGTGTGGTACTAGACAGATGGGTTAGTATTATAGGTGTGGTACTAGACAGATGGGTTAGTATTATAGGTGTGGTACTAGACATATGGGTTAGTATTATAGGTGTGGTACTGGACAGATGGGTTATGGGTAGTATTATAGGTGTGGTACTGGACAGATGGGTTAGTATTATAGGTGTGGTACTGGACAGATGGGTTAGTATTATAGGTGTGGTACTAGACAGATGGGTTATGTATTATAGGTGTGGTACTGGACAGATGTGTTAGTATTATAGGTGTGGTACTGGACAGATGGGTTATGGTTAGTATTATAGGTGTGGTACTGGACAGATGGGTTAGTATTATAGGTGTGGTACTAGACAGATGGGTTATGGGTAGTATTATAGGTGTGGTACTGGACAGATGGGTTAGTATTATAGGTGTGGTACTGGACAGATGGGTTAGTATTATAGGTGTGGTACTGGACAGATGGGTTAGTATTATAGGTGTGGTACTGGACAGATGGGTTAGTATTATAGGTGTGGTACTGAGACAGATGGGTTAGTATTATAGGTGTGGTACTGGACAGATGGGTTAGTATTATAGGTGTGGTACTGGACAGATGGGTTAGTATTATAGGTGTGGTACTAGACAGATGGGTTAGTATTATAGGTGTGGTACTAGACAGATGGGTTATGGGTAGTATTATAGGTGTGGTACTGGACAGATGGGTTAGTATTATAGGTGTGGTACTAGACAGATGGGTTAGTATTATAGGTGTGGTACTGGACAGATGGGTTAGTATTATAGGTGTGGTACTAGACAGATGGGTTAGTATTATAGGTGTGGTACTAGACAGATGGGTTAGTATTATAGGTGTGGTACTAGACAGATGGGTTAGTATTATAGGTGTGGTACTGGACAGATGGGTTATGGTTAGTATTATAGGTGTGGTACTGGACAGATGGGTTAGTATTATAGGTGTGGTACTGGACAGATGGGTTAGTATTATAGGTGTGGTACTGGACAGATGGGTTAGTATTATAGGTGTGGTACTGGACAGATGGGTTATGGTTAGTATTATAGGTGTGGTACTAGACAGATGGGTTATGGGTAGTATTATAGGTGTGGTACTGGACAGATGGGTTATGGATAGTATTATAGGTGTGGTACTGGACAGATGGGTTAGTATTATAGGTGTGGTACTGGACAGATGGGTTATGGGTAGTATTAGAGGTGTGGTACTAGACAGATGGTTTAGTATTATAGGTGTGGTACTGGACAGCTGGGTTAGTATTATAGGTGTGGTACTAGACAGATGGGTTAGTATTATAGGTGTGGTACTAGACAGATGGGTTACGGAGTATTATAGGTGTGGTACTGGACAGATGGGTTAGTATTATAGGTGTGGTACTGGACAGATGGGTTAGTATTATAGGTGTGGTACTGGACAGATGGGTTAGTATTATAGGTGTGGTACTGGACAGATGGGTTAGTATTATAGGTGTGGTACTAGACAGATGGGTTAGTATTATAGGTGTGGTACTAGACAGATGGGTTATGGGTAGTATTATAGGTGTGGTACTAGACAGATGGGTTAGTATTATAGGTGTGGTACTGGACAGATGGGTTAGTATTATAGGTGTGGTACTAGACAGATGGGTTATGGGTAGTATTATAGGTGTGGTACTGGACAGATGGGTTAGTATTATAGGTGTGGTACTAGACAGATGGGTTAGTATTATAGGTGTGGTACTGGACAGATGGGTTATGGTTAGTATTATAGGTGTGGTACTGGACAGATGGGTTAGTATTATAGGTGTGGTACTGGACAGATGGGTTAGTATTATAGGTGTGGTACTGGACAGATGGGTTAGTATTATAGGTGTGGTACTGGACAGATGGGTTATGGTTAGTATTATAGGTGTGGTACTGGACAGATGGGTTATGGTTAGTATTATAGGTGTGGTACTGGACAGATGGGTTATGGGTAGTATTATAGGTGTGGTACTGGACAGATGGGTTAGTATTATAGGTGTGGTACTAGACAGATGGGTTATGGTTAGTATTATAGGTGTGGTACTGGACAGATGGGTTAGTATTATAGGTGTGGTACTGGACAGATGGGTTAGTATTATAGGTGTGGTACTGGACAGATGGGTTAGTATTATAGGTGTGGTACTAGACAGATGGGTTATGGGTAGTATTATAGGTGTGGTACTGGACAGATGGGTTATGGGTAGTATTATAGGTGTGGTACTGGACAGATGGGTTAGTATTATAGGTGTGGTACTGAACAGATGGGGTTAGTATTATAGGTGTGGTACTGGACAGATGGGTTAGTATTATAGGTGTGGTACTGGACAGATGGGTTAGTATTATAGGTGTGGTACTGGACAGATGGGTTATGGGTAGTATTATAGGTGTGGTACTGGACAGATGGGTTAGTATTATAGGTGTGGTACTGGACAGATGGGTTAGTATTATAGGTGTGGTACTGGACAGATGGGTTAGTATTATAGGTGTGGTACTGGACAGATGGGTTTTATTATAGGTGTGGTACTAGACAGATGGGTTAGTATTATTGGTGTGGTACTGGACAGATGGGTTAGTATTATAGGTGTGGTACTAGACAGATGGGTTAGTATTATAGGTGTGGTACTGGACAGATGGGTTAGTATTATATGTGTGGTACTAGACAGATGGGTTATGGGTAGTATTGTAGGTGTGGTACTAGACAGATGGGTTAGTATTATAGGTGTGGTACTGGACAGATGGGTTATGGGTAGTATTATAGGTGTGGTACTGGACAGATGGGTTAGTATTATAGGTGTGGTACTAGACAGATGGGTTAGTATTATAGGTGTGGTACTGGACAGATGGGTTAGTATTATAGGTGTGGTACTGACAGATGGGTTAGTATTATAGGTGTGGTACTGGACAGATGGGTTAGTATTATAGGTGTGGTACTAGACAGATGGGTTAGTATTATAGGTGTGGTACTAGACAGATGGGTTAGTATTATAGGTGTGGTACTAGACATATGGGTTAGTATTATAGGTGTGGTACTAGACAGATGGGTTAGTATTATAGGTGTGGTACTGGACAGATGGGTTAGTAGTATTATAGGTGTGGTACTGGACAGATGGGTTAGTATTATAGGTGTGGTACTGGACAGATGGGTTAGTATTATAGGTGTGGTACTGGACAGATGGGTTAGTATTATAGGTGTGGTACTAGACAGATGGGTTAGTATTATAGGTGTGGTACTGAGACAGATGGGTTAGGTAGTATTATAGGTGTGGTACCGAGACAGATGGGTTAGTATTATAGGTGTGGTACTGGACAGATGGGTTAGTATTATAGGTGTGGTACTAGACAGATGGGTTATGGGTAGTATTATAGGTGTGGTACTGGACAGATGGGTTAGTATTATAGGTGTGGTACTGGACAGATGGGTTATGGGTAGTATTATAGGTGTGGTACTGGACAGATGGGTTAGTATTATAGGTGTGGTACTGGACAGATGGGTTAGTATTATAGGTGTGGTACTGGACAGATGGGTTAGTATTATAGGTGTGGTACTGGACAGATGGGTTAGTATTATAGGTGTGGTACTGGACAGATGGGTTAGTATTATAGGTGTGGTACTGGACAGATGGGTTAGTATTATAGGTGTGGTACTAGACAGATGGGTTAGTATTATAGGTGTGGTACTAGACAGATGGGTTAGTATTATAGGTGTGGTACTGGACAGATGGGTTAGTATTATAGGTGTGGTACTGGACAGATGGGTTAGTATTATAGGTGTGGTACTGGACAGATGGGTTAGTATTATAGGTGTGGTACTGAGACAGATGGGTTAGTATTATAGGTGTGGTACTAGACAGATGGGTTAGTAGTATTATAGGTGTGGTACTGGACAGATGGGTTAGTATTATAGGTGTGGTACTAGACAGATGGGTTATGGGTAGTATTATAGGTGTGGTACTGGACAGATGGGTTAGTATTATAGGTGTGGTACTAGACAGATGGGTTAGTATTATAGGTGTGGTACTGGACAGATGGGTTAGTATTATAGGTGTGGTACTAGACAGATGGGTTAGTGTATTATAGGTGTGGTACCAGACAGATGGGTTATGGGTAGTATTATAGGTGTGGTACTGGACAGATGGGTTAGTATTATAGGTGTGGTACTGGACAGATGGGTTATGGTTAGTATTATAGGTGTGGTACTAGACAGATGGGTTAGTATTATAGGTGTGGTACTGAGACAGATGGGTTAGTATTATAGGTGTGGTACCGAGACAGATGGGTTAGTAGTATTATAGGTGTGGTACTGAGACAGATGGGTTAGGTATTACAGGTGTGGTACTGGACAGATGGGTTAGTATTATAGGTGTGGTACTGGACAGATGGGTTGGTATTATAGGTGTGGTACTGGACAGATGGGTTAGTATTATAGGTGTGGTACTGGACAGATGGGTTGGTATTATAGGTGTGGTACTGGACAGATGGGTTAGTATTATAGGTGTGGTACTGGACAGATGGGTTAGTATTATAGGTGTGGTACTAGACAGATGGGTTAGTATTATAGGTGTGGTACTAGACAGATGGGTTAGTATTATAGGTGTGGTACTGGACAGATGGGTTAGTATTATAGGTGTGGTACTGGACAGATGGGTTATGGTAGTATTATAGGTGTGGTACTGGACAGATGGGTTAGTATTATAGGTGTGGTACTGAGACAGATGGGTTAGTATTATAGGTGTGGTACTGGACAGATGGGTTGGTAGTATTATAGGTGTGGTACTGGACAGATGGGTTAGCGTATTATAGGTGTGGTACTGGACAGATGGGTTAGTATTATAGGTGTGGTACTGGACAGATGGGTTAGTATTATAGGTGTGGTACTAGACAGATGGGTTGTGGGTAGTATTATAGGTGTGGTACTAGACAGATGGGTTAGTATTATAGGTGTGGTACTGGACAGATGGGTTAGTAGTATTATAGGTGTGGTACTGGACAGATGGGTTAGTATTATAGGTGTGGTACTGAGACAGATGGGTTAGTATTATAGGTGTGGTACTAGACAGATGGGTTGTAGTATTATAGGTGTGGTACCGAGACAGATGGGTTAGTATTATAGGTGTGGTACTGGACAGATGGGTTATGGGTAGTATTATAGGTGTGGTACTGGACAGATGGGTTAGTATTATAGGTGTGGTACTGGACAGATGGGTTAGTATTATAGGTGTGGTACTGACAGATGGGTTAGGTAGTATTATAGGTGTGGTACTGGACAGATGGGTTAGTATTATAGGTGTGGTACTGGACAGATGGGTTAGTATTATAGGTGTGGTACTGGACAGATGGGTTAGTATTATAGGTGTGGTACTGGACAGATGGGTTAGTATTATAGGTGTGGTACTGAGACAGATGGGTTAGTATTATAGGTGTGGTACTGGACAGATGGGTTAGTATTATAGGTGTGGTACTGGACAGATGGGTTATGGTAGTATTATAGGTGTGGTACTGGACAGATGGGTTATGTATTATAGGTGTGGTACTGGACAGATGGGTTAGTATTATAGGTGTGGTACTAGACAGATGGGTTATGGTTAGTATTATAGGTGTGGTACTAGACAGATGGGTTAGTATTATAGGTGTGGTACTGGACAGATGGGGTTAGTATTATAGGTGTGGTACTGGACAGATGGGTTAGTATTATAGGTGTGGTACTGGACAGATGGGTTATGTAGTATTATAGGTGTGGTACTAGACAGATGGGTTATGGGTAGTATTATAGGTGTGGTACTGGACAGATGGGTTAGGTAGTATTATAGGTGTGGTACTGGACAGATGGGTTAGTATTATAGGTGTGGTACTGAACAGATGGGTTATGGTTAGTATTATAGGTGTGGTACTAGACAGATGGGTTAGTATTATAGGTGTGGTACTGGACAGATGGGTTAGTATTATAGGTGTGGTACTGGACAGATGGGTTAGTATTATAGGTGTGGTACTGAGACAGATGGGTTAGGTAGTATTATAGGTGTGGTACTGGACAGATGGGTTATGGGTAGTATTATAGGTGTGGTACTGGACAGATGGGTTAGTATTATAGGTGTGGTACTAGACAGATGGGTTAGTATTATAGGTGTGGTACTGGACAGATGGGTTAGTATTATAGGTGTGGTACTAGACAGATGGGTTAGTATTATAGGTGTGGTACTAGACAGATGGGTTATGGGTAGTATTATAGGTGTGGTACTGAGACAGATGGGTTTAGTATTATAGGTGTGGTACTGGACAGATGGGTTAGTATTATAGGTGTGGTACTGAGACAGATGGGTTATGGGTAGTATTATAGGTGTGGTACTGGACAGATGGGTTAGTATTATAGGTGTGGTACTGGACAGATGGGTTAGTATTATAGGTGTGGTACTGGACAGATGGGTTAGTATTATAGGTGTGGTACTGGACAGATGGGTTAGTATTATAGGTGTGGTACTGGACAGATGGGTTAGTATTATAGGTGTGGTACTAGACAGATGGGTTATGGGTAGTATTATAGGTGTGGTACTGGACAGATGGGTTATGGGTAGTATTATAGGTGTGGTACTGGACAGATGGGTTAGTATTATAGGTGTGGTACTGGACAGATGGGTTATGGTTAGTATTATAGGTGTGGTACTGGACAGATGGGTTAGTATTATAGGTGTGGTACTGGACAGATGGGTTAGTATTATAGGTGTGGTACTAGACAGATGGGTTAGTATTATAGGTGTGGTACTAGACAGATGGGATTTGGGTAGTATTATAGGTGTGGTACTAGACAGATGGGTTAGTATTATAGGTGTGGTACTGGACAGATGGGTTAGTATTATAGGTGTGGTACTAGACAGATGGGTTAGTATTATAGGTGTGGTACTGGACAGATGGGTTAGTATTATAGGTGTGGTACTGAGACAGATGGGTTAGTATTATAGGTGTGGTACTGAGACAGATGGGTTAGGGTAGTATTATAGGTGTGGTACTGCACAGATGGGTTAGTATTATAGGTGTGGTACTGGACAGATGGGTTAGTATTATAGGTGTGGTACTGGACAGATGGGTTAGTATTATAGGTGTGGTACTGGACAGATGGGTTAGTATTATAGGTGTGGTACTAGACAGATGGGTTAGTATTATAGGTGTGGTACTAGACAGATGGGTTATGGGTAGTATTATAGGTGTGGTACTAGACAGATGGGTTAGTATTATAGGTGTGGTACTGGACAGATGGGTTAGTATTATAGGTGTGGTACTGGACAGATGGGTTATGGGTAGTATTATAGGTGTGGTACTGGACAGATGGGTTAGTATTATAGGTGTGGTACTGGACAGATGGGTTATGGGTAGTATTATAGGTGTGGTACTGGACAGATGGGTTAGTATTATAGGTGTGGTACTGGACAGATGGGTTAGTATTATAGGTGTGGTACTGGACAGATGGGTTAGTATTATAGGTGTGGTACTGGACAGATGGGTTAGTATTATAGGTGTGGTACTGGACAGATGGGTTAGTATTATAGGTGTGGTACTGGACAGATGGGTTAGTATTATAGGTGTGGTACTAGACAGATGGGTTAGTATTATAGGTGTGGTACTAGACAGATGGGTTATGTTAGTATTATAGGTGTGGTACTAGACAGATGGGTTAGTATTATAGGTGTGGTACTAGACAGATGGGTTAGTATTATAGGTGTGGTACTAGACAGATGGGTTAGTATTATAGGTGTGGTACTAGACAGATGGGTTAGTATTATAGGTGTGGTACTAGACAGATGGGTTATGGGTAGTATTATAGGTGTGGTACTAGACAGATGGGTTAGTATTATAGGTGTGGTACTGGACAGATGGGTTAGTATTATAGGTGTGGTACTGGACAGATGGGTTAGTATTATAGGTGTGGTACTAGACAGATGGGTTAGTATTATAGGTGTGGTACTAGACAGATGGGTTATGGGTAGTATTATAGGTGTGGTACTGGACAGATGGGTTAGTATTATAGGTGTGGTACTAGACAGATGGGTTATGGGTAGTATTATAGGTGTGGTACTGGACAGATGGGTTAGTATTATAGGTGTGGTACTGGACAGATGGGTTAGTATTATAGGTGTGGTACTGGACATATGGGTTAGTATTATAGGTGTGGTACTGGACAGATGGGTTAGGAATTATAGGTGTGGTACTAGACAGATGGGTTAGTAGTATTATAGGTGTGGTACTAGACAGATGGGTTAGTATTATAGGTGTGGTACTGGACAGATGGGTTAGGTTAGTATTATAGGTGTGGTACTGGACAGATGGGTTAGTATTATAGGTGTGGTACTGAGACAGATGGGTTAGTATTATAGGTGTGGTACTAGACAGATGGGTTAGGTAGTATTATAGGTGTGGTACTGAGACAGATGGGTTAGTATTATAGGTGTGGTACTGGACAGATGGGTTAGTATTATAGGTGTGGTACTAGACAGATGGGTTAGTATTATAGGTGTGGTACTAGACAGATGGGTTAGTATTATAGGTGTGGTACTGGACAGATGGGTTATGGTTAGTATTATAGGTGTGGTACTGGACAGATGGGTTAGTATTATAGGTGTGGTACTAGACAGATGGTTATGGGTAGTATTATAGGTGTGGTACTAGACAGATGGGTTATGGGTAGTATTATAGGTGTGGTACTAGACAGATGGGTTAGTATTATAGGTGTGGTACTGGACAGATGGGTTATGGTTAGTATTATAGGTGTGGTACTGGACAGATGGGTTAGTATTATAGGTGTGGTACTAGACAGATGGGTTAGTATTATAGGTGTGGTACTAGACAGATGGGTTATGGTTAGTATTATAGGTGTGGTACTGGACAGATGGGTTAGTATTATAGGTGTGGTACTAGACAGATGGGTTAGTATTATAGGTGTGGTACTGGACAGATGGGTTAGTATTATAGGTGTGGTACTAGACAGATGGGTTATGGGTAGTATTATAGGTGTGGTACTAGACAGATGGGTTAGTATTATAGGTGTGGTACTGGACAGATGGGTTATGGTTAGTATTATAGGTGTGGTACTGGACAGATGGGTTAGTATTATAGGTGTGGTACTGGACAGATGGGTTATGGGTAGTATTATAGGTGTGGTACTGGACAGATGGGTTAGTATTATAGGTGTGGTACTAGACAGATGGGTTAGTATTATAGGTGTGGTACTGGACAGATGGGTTAGGTAGTATTATAGGTGTGGTACTGGACAGATGGGTTAGTATTATAGGTGTGGTACTAGACAGATGGGTTAGTATTATAGGTGTGGTACTAGACAGATGGGTTATGGGTAGTATTATAGGTGTGGTACTGGACAGATGGGTTAGTATTATAGGTGTGGTACTGGACAGATGGGTTAGTATTATAGGTGTGGTACTGGACAGATGGGTTAGTATTATAGGTGTGGTACTGGACAGATGGGTTAGTATTATAGGTGTGGTACTAGACAGATGGGTTAGTATTATAGGTGTGGTACTAGACAGATGGGTTATGGGTAGTATTATAGGTGTGGTACTAGACAGATGGGTTAGTATTATAGGTGTGGTACTGGACAGATGGGTTAGTATTATAGGTGTGGTACTAGACAGATGGGTTAGGGTAGTATTATAGGTGTGGTACTGGACAGATGGGTTAGTATTATAGGTGTGGTACTGGACAGATGGGTTATGGGTAGTATTATAGGTGTGGTACTGGACAGATGGGTTAGTATTATAGGTGTGGTACTGGACAGATGGGTTAGTATTATAGGTGTGGTACTGGACAGATGGGTTAGTATTATAGGTGTGGTACTGGACAGATGGGTTAGTATTATAGGTGTGGTACTGGACAGATGGGTTAGTATTATAGGTGTGGTACTGGACAGATGGGTTAGTATTATAGGTGTGGTACTAGACAGATGGGTTAGTATTATAGGTGTGGTACTAGACAGATGGGTTATGGGTAGTATTATAGGTGTGGTACTAGACAGATGGGTTAGTATTATAGGTGTGGTACTGGACAGATGGGTTAGTATTATAGGTGTGGTACTGGACAGATGGGTTAGTATTATAGGTGTGGTACTAGACAGATGGGTTAGTATTATAGGTGTGGTACTAGACAGATGGGTTATGGTTAGTATTATAGGTGTGGTACTGGACAGATGGGTTAGTATTATAGGTGTGGTACTAGACAGATGGGTTATGGGTAGTATTATAGGTTATGGGTAGTATTATAGGTGTGGTACTAGACAGATGGGTTAGTATTATAGGTGTGGTACTGGACAGATGGGTTAGTATTATAGGTGTGGTACTAGACAGATGGGTTATGGGTAGTATTATAGGTGTGGTACTAGACAGATGGGTTAGTATTATAGGTGTGGTACTGGACAGATGGGTTATGGTTAGTATTATAGGTGTGGTACTGGACAGATGGGTTAGTATTATAGGTGTGGTACTAGACAGATGGGTTAGTATTATAGGTGTGGTACTGGACAGATGGGTTATGGTATTATTATAGGTGTGGTACTAGACAGATGGGTTAGTATTATAGGTGTGGTACTGGACAGATGGGTTAGTATTATAGGTGTGGTACTAGACAGATGGGTTAGTATTATAGGTGTGGTACTAGACAGATGGGTTAGTATTATAGGTGTGGTACTGGATAGATGTGTTATGGTTAGTATTATACGTGTGGTACTGGACTGATGGGTTAGTATTATAGGTGTGGTACTAGAAAGATGGTTATGGGTATATTATAGGTGTGGTACTAGACAGATGGGTTATGGGTAGTATTATAGGTGTGGTACTAGACAGATTGGTTGGTATTATAGGTGTGGCACTGGACAGATGGGTTATGGTTAGTATTATAGGTGTGTTACTAGACAGATGGGTTAGTATTATAGGTGTGGTACTAGACAGATGGGTTATGGGTAGTATTATAGGTTATGGGTAGTATTATAGGTTTGGTACTGAGACAGATGGGTTAGTATTATAGGTGTGGTACTGGACAGATGGGTTAGTATTATAGGTGTGGTACTAGACAGATGGGTTATCGGTAGTATTATAGGTGTGGTACTAGACAGATGGGTTATGTAGTATTATAGGTGTGGTACTAGACAGATGGGTTAGTATTATAGGTGTGGTACTGGACAGATGGGTTATGGTTAGTATTATAGGTGTGGTACTGGACAGATGGGTTAGTATTATAGGTGTGGTACTGAGACAGATGGGTTAGTATTATAGGTGTGGTACTAGACAGATGGGTTATGGTAGTATTATAGGTGTGGTACTAGACAGATGGGTTAGTATTATAGGTGTGGTACTGGACAGATGGGTTAGTATTATAGGTGTGGTACTAGACAGATGGGTTAGTATTATAGGTGTGGTACTAGACAGATGGGTTAGTATTATAGGTGTGGTACTGGACAGATGGGTTATGGTTAGTATTATAGGTGTGGTACTGGACAGATGGGTTAGTATTATAGGTGTGGTACTGGACAGATGGGTTAGTATTATAGGTGTGGTACTAGAAAGATGGTTATGGGTAGTATTATAGGTGTGGTACTAGACAGATGGGTTATGGGTAGTATTATAGGTGTGGTACTAGACAGATGGGTTAGTATTATAGGTGTGGTACTGGACAGATGGGTTATGTGTAGTATTATAGGTGTGGTACTGGACAGATGGGTTAGTATTATAGGTGTGGTACTAGACAGATGGGTTAGTATTATAGGTGTGGTACTAGACAGATGGGTTATGGTTAGTATTATAGGTGTGGTACTGGACAGATGGGTTAGTATTATAGGTGTGGTACTAGACAGATGGGTTAGTATTATAGGTGTGGTACTGGACAGATGGGTTAGTATTATAGGTGTGGTACTAGACAGATGGGTTATGGGTAGTATTATAGGTGTGGTACTAGACAGATGGGTTAGTATTATAGGTGTGGTACTGGACAGATGGGTTATGGTTAGTATTATAGGTGTGGTACTGGACAGATGGGTTAGTATTATAGGTGTGGTACTGGACAGATGGGTTATGGGTAGTATTATAGGTGTGGTACTGGACAGATGGGTTAGTATTATAGGTGTGGTACTAGACAGATGGGTTAGTATTATAGGTGTGGTACTAGACAGATGGGTTATGGGTAGTATTATAGGTGTGGTACTGGACAGATGGGTTAGTATTATAGGTGTGGTACTGGACAGATGGGTTAGTATTATAGGTGTGGTACTGGACAGATGGGTTAGTATTATAGGTGTGGTACTGGACAGATGGGTTAGTATTATAGGTGTGGTACTAGACAGATGGGTTAGTATTATAGGTGTGGTACTAGACAGATGGGTTATGGGTAGTATTATAGGTGTGGTACTAGACAGATGGGTTAGTATTATAGGTGTGGTACTGGACAGATGGGTTAGTATTATTGGTGTGTTGCTAGACAGATGGGTTATGGGTAGTATTATAGGTGTGGTACTGGACAGATGGGTTAGTATTATAGGTGTGGTACTGGACAGATGGGTTATGGGTAGTATTATAGGTGTGGTACTGGACAGATGGGTTAGTATTATAGGTGTGGTACTGGACAGATGGGTTAGTATTATAGGTGTGGTACTGGACAGATGGGTTAGTATTATAGGTGTGGTACTGGACAGATGGGTTAGTATTATAGGTGTGGTACTAGACAGATGGGTTAGTATTATAGGTGTGGTACTGGACAGATGGGTTAGTATTATAGGTGTGGTACTAGACAGATGGGTTATGGGTAGTATTATAGGTTATGGGTAGTATTATAGGTTTGGTACTAGACAGATGGGTTAGTATAATAGGTGTGGTACTGGACAGATGGGTTAGTATTATAGGTGTGGTACTAGAAAGATGGTTATGGGTAGTATTATAGGTGTGGTACTAGACAGATGGGTTATGGGTAGTATTATAGGTGTGGTACTAGACAGATGGGTTAGTATTATAGGTGTGGTACTGGACAGATGGGTTATGGTTAGTATTATAGGTGTGTTACTGGACAGATGGGTTAGTATTATAGGTGTGGTACTAGACAGATGGGTTAGTATTATAGGTGTGGTACTAGACAGATGGGTTATGGGTAGTATTATAGGTGTGGTACTAGACAGATGGGTTAGAATTATAGGTGTGGTACTGGACAGATGGGTTCGTATTATAGGTGTGGTACTGAGACAGATGGGTTAGTATTATAGGTGTGGTACTAGATAGATGGGTTAGTATTATAGGTGTGGTACTGGACAGATGGATTATGGGTAGTATTATAGGTGTGGTACTGGACAGATGGGTTAGTATTATAGGTGTGGTACTGGACAGATGGGTTAGTATTATAGGTGTGGTACTAGACAGATGGGTTATGGGTAGTATTATAGGTGTGGTACTAGACAGATGGGTTATGGGTAGTATTATAGGTGTGGTACTAGACAGATTGGGTTGGTATTATAGGTGTGGTACTGGACAGATGGGTTATGTTAGTATTATAGGTGTGGTACTAGACAGATGGGTTAGTATTATAGGTGTGGTACTAGACAGATGGGTTAGTATTATAGGTGTGGTACTAGACAGATGGGTTATGGTTAGTATTATAGGTGTGGTACTGGACAGATGGGTTAGTATTATAGGTGTGGTACTAGACAGATGGGTTAGTATTATAGGTGTGGTACTGGACAGATGGGTTAGTATTATAGGTGTGGTACTAGACAGATGGGTTATGGGTAGTATTATAGGTGTGGTACTAGACAGATGGGTTAGTATTATAGGTGTGGTACTGGACAGATGGGTTATGGTTAGTATTATAGGTGTGGTACTGGACAGATGGGTTAGTATTATAGGTGTGGTACTGGACAGATGGGTTATGGATAGTATTATAGGTGTGGTACTGGACAGATGGGTTAGTATTATAGGTGTGGTACTAGACAGATGGGTTAGTATTATAGGTGTGGTACTAGACAGATGGGTTATGGGTAGTATTATAGGTGTGGTACTGGACAGATGGGTTAGTATTATAGGTGTGGTACTGGACAGATGGGTTAGTATTATAGGTGTGGTACTGGACAGATGGGTTAGTATTATAGGTGTGGTACTGGACAGATGGGTTAGTATTATAGGTGTGGTACTAGACAGATGGGTTAGTATTATAGGTGTGGTACTAGACAGATGGGTTAGTATTATAGGTGTGGTACTGGACAGATGGGTTAGTATTATAGGTGTGGTACTAGACAGATGGGTTATGGTTAGTATTATAGGTGTGGTACTTGACAGATGGGTTATGGGTAGTATTATAGGTTATGGGTATTATTATAGGTGTGGTACTAGACAGATGGGTTAGTATAATAGGTGTGGTACTGGACAGATGGGTTAGTATTATAGGTGTGGTACTAGAAAGATGGTTATGGGTAGTATTATAGGTGTGGTACTAGACAGATGGGTTATGGGTAGTATTATAGGTGTGGTACTAGACAGATGGGTTAGTATTATAGGTGTGGTACTGGACAGATGGGTTATGGTTAGTATTATAGGTGTGTTACTGGACAGATGGGTTAGTATTATAGGTGTGGTACTAGACAGATGGGTTAGTATTATAGGTGTGGTACTAGACAGATGGGTTATGGGTAGTATTATAGGTGTGGTACTAGACAGATGGGTTAGTATTATAGGTGTGGTACTGGACAGATGGGTTAGTATTATAGGTGTGGTACTAGACAGATGGGTTAGTATTATAGGTGTGGTACTAGACAGATGGGTTAGTATTATAGGTGTGGTACTGGACAGATGGGTTATGGTTAGTATTATAGGTGTGGTACTGGACAGATGGGTTAGTATTATAGGTGTGGTACTGGACAGATGGGTTAGTATTATAGGTGTGGTACTAGACAGATGGGTTATGGGTAGTATTATAGGTGTGGTACTAGACAGATGGGTTATGGGTAGTATTATAGGTGTGGTACTAGACAGATGGGTTAGTATTATAGGTGTGGTACTGGACAGATGGGTTATTTAGTATTATAGGTGTGGTACTGGACAGATGGGTTAGTATTATAGGTGTGGTACTAGACAGATGGGTTAGTATTATAGGTGTGGTACTAGACAGATGGGTTATGGTTAGTATTATAGGTGTGGTACTGGACAGATGGGTTAGTATTATAGGTGTGGTACTAGACAGATGGGTTAGTATTATAGGTGTGGTACTGGACAGATGGGTTAGTATTATAGGTGTGGTACTAGACAGATGGGTTATGGGTAGTATTATAGGTGTGGTACTAGACAGATGGGTTAGTATTATAGGTGTGGTACTGGACAGATGGGTTATGGTTAGTATTATAGGTGTGGTACTGGACAGATGGGTTAGTATTATAGGTGTGGTACTGGACAGATGGGTTATGGGTAGTATTATAGGTGTGGTACTGGACAGATGGGTTAGTATTATAGGTGTGGTACTAGACAGATGGGTTAGTATTATAGGTGTGGTACTGGACAGATGGGTTATGGATAGTATTATAGGTGTGGTACTGGACAGATGGGTTAGTATTATAGGTGTGGTACTGGACAGATGGGTTAGTATTATAGGTGTGGTACTGGACAGATGGGTTAGTATTATAGGTGTGGTACTGGACAGATGGGTTAGTATTATAGGTGTGGTACTAGACAGATGGGTTAGTATTATAGGTGTGGTACTAGACAGATGGGTTATGGTTAGTATTATAGGTGTGGTACTGGACAGATGGGTTAGTATTATAGGTGTGGTACTAGACAGATGGGTTAGTATTATAGGTGTGGTACTGGACAGATGGGTTAGTATTATAGGTGTGGTACTAGACAGATGGGTTATGGGTAGTATTATAGGTGTGGTACTAGACAGATGGGTTATGGTAGTATTATAGGTGTGGTACTAGACAGATCGGTTAGTATTATAGGTGTGGTACTGGACAGATGGGTTAGTATTATAGGTGTGGTACTGGACAGATGGGTTAGTATTATAGTTGTGGTACTGGACAGATGGGTTATTATTATAGGTGTGGTACTGGACAGATGGGTTATGGTTAGTATTATAGGTGTGGTACTAGACAGATGGGTTATGGGTAGCATTATAGGTGTGGTACTGGACAGATGGGTTATGGGTAGTATTATAGGTGTGGTACTGGACAGATGGGTTATTATTATAGGTGTGGTACTGGACAGATGGGTTATGGTTAGTATTATAGGTGTGGTACTGGACAGATGGGTTAGTACTATAGGTGTGGTACTGGACAGATGCGTTAGTATAATAGGTGTGGTCCTGGACCAATGGGTTAGTATTATAGGTGTGGTAATAGACAGATAGGTTAACGGTAGTATTATAGGTGTGGTACTGGACAGATGGGTTATGGGTAGTATTATAGGTGTGGTACTGGACAGATGGGATAGTATTATAGGTGTGGTACTAGACAGATGGGATAGAATTATAGGTGTGGTACTGGACAGATGAGTTAGTATTATAGGTGTGGTACTAGACAGATGGGATAGTATTATAGGTGTGGTACTAGACAGATGGGTTATGGGTAGTATTATAGGTGTGGTACTGGACAGATGGGTTAGTATTATAGGTGTGGTACTGGACAGATGGGTTAGTATTATAGGTGTGGTACTAGACAGATGGGTTAGTATTATAGGTGTGGTACTAGACAGATGGGTTATGGGTAGTATTATAGGTGTGGTACTAGACAGATGGGTTAGTATTATAGGTGTGGTACTGGACAGATGGGTTAGTATTATAGGTGTGGTACTAGACAGATGGGTTATGGGTAGTATTATAGGTGTGGTACTGGACAGATGGGTTATGGGTAGTATTATAGGTGTGGTACTGGACAGATGGGTTAGTATTATAGGTGTGGTACTGGACAGATGGGTTAGTATTATAGGTGTGGTACTGGACAGATGGGTTAGTATTATAGGTGTGTTACTGGACAGATGGGTTAGTATTATAGGTGTGGTACTAGACAGATGGGTTAGTATTATAGGTGTGGTACTAGACAGATGGGTTATGGGTAGTATTATAGGTGTGGTACTAGACAGATGGGTTAGTATTATAGGTGTGGTACTGGACAGATGGGTTCGTATTATAGGTGTGGTACTGGACAGATGGGTTAGTATTATAGGTGTGGTACTAGACAGATGGGTTAGTATTATAGGTGTGGTACTAGACAGATGGGTTATGGTTAGTATTATAGGTGTGGTACTGGACAGATGGGTTAGTATTATAGGTGTGGTACTAGACAGATGGGTTATGGTTAGTATTATAGGTGTGGTACTTGACAGATGGGTTATGGGTAGTATTATAGGTTATGGGTAGTATTATAGGTGTGGTACTGAGACAGATGGGTTAGTATATATAGGTGTGGTACTGGACAGATGGGTTAGTATTATAGGTGTGGTACTAGAAAGATGGTTATGGGTAGTATTATAGGTGTGGTACTAGACAGATGGGTTATGGGTAGTATTATAGGTGTGGTACTAGACAGATGGGTTAGTATTATAGGTGTGGTACTGGACAGATGGGTTATGGTTAGTATTATAGGTGTGTTACTGGACAGATGGGTTAGTATTATAGGTGTGGTACTAGACAGATGGGTTAGTATTATAGGTGTGGTACTAGACAGATGGGTTATGGGTAGTATTATAGGTGTGGTACTAGACAGATGGGTTAGAATTATAGGTGTGGTACTGGACAGATGGGTTAGTATTATAGGTGTGGTACTAGACAGATGGGTTAGTATTATAGGTGTGGTACTAGACAGATGGGTTAGTATTATAGGTGTGGTACTGGACAGATGGGTTATGGTTAGTATTATACGTGTGGTACTGGACAGATGGGTTAGTATTATAGGTGTGGTACTGGACAGATGGGTTAGTATTATAGGTGTGGTACTAGAAAGATGGTTATGGTAGTATTATAGGTGTGGTACTAGACAGATGGGTTATGGGTAGTATTATAGGTGTGGTACTAGACAGATTGGTTGGTATTATAGGTGTGGCACTGGACAGATGGGTTATGGTTAGTATTATAGGTGTGTTACTGGACAGATGGGTTAGTATTATAGGTGTGGTACTAGACAGATGGGTTAGTATTATAGGTGTGGTACTAGACAGATGGGTTATGGTTAGTATTATAGGTGTGGTACTGGACAGATGGGTTAGTATTATAGGTGTGGTACTAGACAGATGGGTTAGTATTATAGGTGTGGTACTGGACAGATGGGTTAGTATTATAGGTGTGGTACTAGACAGATGGGTTATGGGTAGTATTATAGGTGTGGTACTAGACAGATGGGTTAGTATTATAGGTGTGGTACTGGACAGATGGGTTATGGTTAGTATTATAGGTGTGGTACTGGACAGATGGGTTAGTATTATAGGTGTGGTACTGGACAGATGGGTTAGTATTATAGGTGTGGTACTGGACAGATGGGTTAGTATTATAGGTGTGGTACTAGACAGATGGGTTAGTATTATAGGTGTGGTACTAGACAGATGGGTTAGTATTATAGGTGTGGTACTAGACAGATGGGTTATGGTTAGTATTATAGGTGTGGTACTGGACAGATGGGTTAGTATTATAGGTGTGGTACTAGACAGATGGGTTATGGTTAGTATTATAGGTGTGGTACTTGACAGATGGGTTATGGGTAGTATTATAGGTTATGGGTAGTATTATAGGTGTGGTACTAGACAGATGGGTTAGTATAATAGGTGTGGTACTGGACAGATGGGTTAGTATTATAGGTGTGGTACTAGAAAGATGGTTATGGGTAGTATTATAGGTGTGGTACTAGACAGATGGGTTAGTAGTATTATAGGTGTGGTACTAGACAGATGGGTTAGTATTATAGGTGTGGTACTGGACAGATGGGTTATGGTTAGTATTATAGGTGTGTTACTGGACAGATGGGTTAGTATTATAGGTGTGGTACTAGACAGATGGTTAAGTATTATAGGTGTGGTACTAGACAGATGGGTTATGAGTAGTATTATAGGTGTGGTACTAGACAGATGGGTTAGTATTATAGGTGTGGTACTGGACAGATGGGTTAGTATTATAGGTGTGGTACTGGACAGATGGGTTAGTATTATAGGTGTGGTACTAGACAGATGGGTTAGTATTATAGATGTGGTACTGGACAGATGGGTTATGGATAGTATTATAGGTGTGGTACTGGACAGATGGGTTAGTATTATAGGTGTGGTACTGGACAGATAGGTTAGTATTATAGGTGTGGTACTGGACAGATGGGTAAGTATTATAGGTGTGGTACTGAACAGATGGGTTAGTATTATAGGTGTGGTACTAGACAGATGGGTTAGTATTATAGGTGTGGTACTAGACAGATGGGTTATGGTTAGTATTATAGGTGTGGTACTGGACAGATGGGTTAGTATTATAGGTGTGGTACTAGACAGATGTGTTAGTATTATAGGTGTGGTACTGGACAGATGGGTTAGTATTATAGGTGTGGTACTAGACAGATGGGTTATGGGTAGTATTATAGGTGTGGTACTAGACAGATGGGTTATGGGTAGTATTATAGGTGTGGTACTAGACAGATGGGTTAGTATTATAGGTGTGGTACTGGACAGATGGGTTATGGTTAGTATTATAGGTGTGGTACTGGACAGATGGGTTAGTACTATAGGTGTGGTACTGGACAGATGGGTTAGTATTATAGGTGTGGTACTGGACAGATGGGTTATTATTATAGGTGTGGTACTGGACAGATGGGTTATGGTTAGTATTATATGTGTGGTACTAGACAGATGGGTTATGGGTAGCATTATAGGTGTGGTACTGGACAGATGGGTTATGGGTAGTATTATAGGTGTGGTACTGGACAGATGGGTTATTCTTATAGGTGTGGTACTGGACAGATGGGTTATGGTTAGTATTATAGGTGTGGTACTGGACAGATGGGTTAGTACTATAGGTGTGGTACTGGACAGATGCGTTAGTATAATAGGTGTGGTCCTGGACCAATGGGTTAGTATTATAGGTGTGGTAATAGACAGATAGGTTAACGGTAGTATTATAGGTGTGGTACTGGACAGATGGGTTATGGGTAGTATTATAGGTGTGGTACTGGACAGATGGGTTATGGTTAGTATTATAGGTGTGGTACTGGACAGATGGGTTAGTATTATAGGTGTGGTACTGGACAGATGGGTTAGTATTATAGGTGTGGTACTGGACAGATGGGTTAGTATTATAGGTGTGGTACTGGACAGATGGGTTAGTATTATAGGTGTGGTACTAGACAGATGGGTTAGTATTATAGGTGTGGTACTAGACAGATGGGTTAGTATTATAGGTGTGGTACTAGACAGATGGGTTATGGTTAGTATTATAGGTGTGGTACTGGACAGATGGGTTAGTATTATAGGTGTGGTACTAGACAGATGGGTTATGGTTAGTATTATAGGTGTGGTACTTGACAGATGGGTTATGGGTAGTATTATAGGTTATGGGTAGTATTATAGGTGTGGTACTAGACAGATGGGTTAGTATTATAGGTGTGGTACTGGACAGATGGGTTAGTATTATAGGTGTGGTACTAGACAGATGGGTTATGGGTAGTATTATAGGTGTGGTACTAGACAGATGGGTTATGGGTAGTATTATAGGTGTGGTACTAGACAGATGGGTTAGTATTATAGGTGTGGTACTGGACAGATGGGTTATGGTTAGTATTATAGGTGTGGTACTGGACAGATGGGTTAGTATTATAGGTGTGGTACTAGACAGATGGTTAAGTATTATAGGTGTGGTAGTAGACAGATGGGTTATGAGTAGTATTATAGGTGTGGTACTAGACAGATGGGTTAGAATTATAGGTGTGGTACTGGACAGATGGGTGCGTATTATAGGTGTGGTACTGGACAGATGGGTTAGTATTATAGGTGTGGTACTAGACAGATGGGATAGTATTATAGATGTGGTACTGGACAGGTGGGTTATGGATAGTATTATAGGTGTGGTACTGGACAGATGGGTTAGTATTATAGGTGTGGTAATGGACAGATGGGTTAGTATTATAGGTGTGGTACTGGACAGATGGGTAAGTATTATAGGTGTGGTACTGAACAGATGGGTTAGTATTATAGGTGTGGTACTAGACAGATGGGTTAGTATTATAGGTGTGGTACTAGACAGATGGGTTATGGTTAGTATTATAGGTCTGGTACTGGACAGATGGGTTAGTATTATAGGTGTGGTACTAGACAGATGTGTTAGTATTATAGGTGTGGTACTGGACAGATGGGTTAGTATTATAGGTGTGGTACTAGAAAGATGGGTTATGGGTAGTATTATAGGTGTGGTACTAGACAGATGGGTTATGGGTAGTATTATAGGTGTGGTACTAGACAGATGGGTTAGTATTATAGGTGTGGTACTGGACAGATGGGTTTGGTTAGTATTATAGGTGTGGTACTGGACAGATGGGTTAGTACTTTAGGTGTGGTACTGGACAGATGGGTTAGTATAATAGGTGTGGTACTGGACAGATGGGTTATTATTATAGGTGTGGTACTGGACAGATGGGTTATGGTTAGTATTATATGTGTGGTACTAGACAGATCTGTTATGGGTAGCATTATAGGTGTGGTACTGGACAGATGGGTTATGGGTAGTATTATAGGTGTGGTACTGGACAGATGGGTTATTCTTATAGGTGTGGTACTGGACAGATGGGTTATGGTTAGTATTATAGGTGTGGTACTGGACAGATGGGTTAGTACTATAGGTGTGGTACTGGACAGATGCGTTAGTATAATAGGTGTGGTCCTGGACCAATGGGTTAGTATTATAGGTGTGGTAATAGACAGATAGGTTAACGGTAGTATTATAGGTGTGGTACTGGACAGATGGGTTATGGGTAGTATTACAGGTGTGGTACTGGACAGATGGGATAGTATTATAGGTGTGGTACTAGACAGATGGGTTAGTATTATAGGTGTGGTACTAGACAGATGGGTTATGGTTAGTATTATAGGTGTGGTACTGGACAGATGGGTTAGTATTATAGGTGTGGTACTGGACAGATGGGTTAGTATTATAGGTGTGGTACTGGACAGATGGGTTAGAATTATAGGTGTGGTAGTAGACAGATGGGTTAGTATTATAGGTGTGGTACTAGACAGATGGGTTATGGGTAGTATTATAGGTGTGGTACAAGACAGATGGGTTAGTATTAAAGGTGTGGTACTGGACAGATGGGTTAGTATTATTGGTGTGTTACTAGACAGATGGGTTATGGGTAGTATTATAGGTGTGGTACTGGACAGATGGGTTATGGGTAGTATTATAGGTGTGGTACTGGACAGATGGGTTAGTATTATAGGTATGGTACTGGACAGATGGGTAAGTATTATAGGTGTGTTACTGGACAGATGGGTTAGTATTATAGGTGTGGTACTAGAGAGATGGGTTAGTATTATAGGTGTGGTAGTAGACAGAAGGGATATGGGTAGTATTATAGGTGTGGTAATAGACAGATGGGTTAGAATTATAGGTGTGGTACTGGACAGATGGGTTCGTAATATAGGTGTGGTACTGGACAGATGGGTTAGTATTATAGGTGTGGTACTAGACAGATGGGTTAGTATTATAGGTGTGGTACTAGACAGATGGGTTATGGTTAGTATTATAGGTGTGGTAGTGGACAGATGGGTTAGTATTATCGGTGTTGTACTAGACAGATGGGTTATGGTTAGTATTATAGGTGCTGTACTTGACAGATGGGTTATGGGTAGTATTATAGGTTATGGGTAGTATTATAGGTTTGGTACTAGACAGATGGGTTAGTATAATAGGTGTGGTACTGGACAGATGGGTTAGTATTATAGGTGTGGTACTAGAAAGATGGTTATGGGTAGTATTATAGGTGTGGTACTAGACAGATGGGTTATGGGTAGTATTATAGGTGTGGTACTAGACAGATGGGTTAGTATTATAGGTGTGGTACTGGACAGATGGGTTATGGTTAGTATTATAGGTGTGTTACTGGACAGATGGGTTAGTATTATAGGTGTGGTACTAGACAGATGGGTTAGTATTATAGGTGTGGTAGTAGACAGATGGGTTATGAGTAGTATTATAGGTGTGGTACTAGACAGATGGGTTAGAATTATAGGTGTGGTACTGGACAGATGGGTTAGTATTATAGGTGTGGTACTAGACAGATGGGCTAGTATTATAGGTGTGGTACTAGACAGATGGGTTAGTATTATAGGTGTGGTACTGGACAGATGGGTTATGGTTAGTATTATACGTGTGGTACTGGACAGATGGGTTAGTATTATAGGTGTGGTACTGGAAAGATGGGTTAGTATTATAGGTGTGGTACTAGAAAGATGGTTATGGGTAGTATTATAGGTGTGGCACTGGACAGATGGGTTATGGTTAGTATTATAGGTGTGTTACTGGACAGATGGGTTACTATTATAGGTGTGGTACTGGACAGATGGGTTAGTATTATAGGTGTGGTACTAGACAGATGGGTTATGGGTAGTATTATAGGTGTGGTACTAGACAGATGGGTTACTATTATAGGTGTGGTACTGGACAGATGGGTTATGGTTAGTATTATAGGTGTGGTACTGGACAGATGGGTTAGTACTATAGGTGTGGTACTGGACAGATGGGTTATGGGTGGTATTATAGGTGTGGTACTGGACAGATGTTTTAGTATTATAGGTGTGGTACTGGACAGATGGGTTAGTATTATAGGTGTGGTACTGGACAGATGGGTTAGTATTATAGGTGTGGTAGTAGACAGATGGGTTAGTATTATAGGTGTGGTACTAGACAGATGGGTTAGTATTATAGGTGTGGTAGTAGACATAAGTGTTATTGGTAGTATTATAGGTGTGGTACTAGACAGATGGGTTAGAATTATAGGTGTTGTACTGGACAGATGGGTTTGTAATATAGGTGTCGTACTGGACAGATGGGTTAGTATTATATGTGTGGTACTAAACAGATGGGTTAGTATTATAGGTGTGGTACTAGACAGATGAGTTATGGTTAGTATTATAGGTGTGGTACTGGACAGATGGGTTAGTATTATAGGTGTGGTACTAGACAGATGGGTTATGGTTAGTATTATAGGTGTGGTACTTGACAGATGGGTTATGGGTAGTATTATAGGTTATGGGTAGTATTATAGGTGTGGTACTAGACAGATGGGTTAGTATAATAGGTGTGGTACTGGACAGATGGGTTAGTATTATAGGTGTGGTACTAGAAAGATGGTTATGGGTAGTATTATAGGTGTGGTACAAGACAGATGGCTTATGGGTAGTATTAAAGGTGTGGTACTAGACAGATGGGTTAGTATTATAGGTGTGGTACTGGACAGATGGGTTATGGTTAGTATTATAGGTGTGTTACTGGACAGATGGGTTAGTATTATAGGTGTGGTACTAGACAGATGGGTTAGTATTATAGGTGTGGTAGTAGACAGATGGGTTATGAGTAGTATTATAGGTGTGGTACTAGACAGATGGGTTAGAATTATAGGTGTGGTACTGGACAGATGGGTTAGTATTATAGGTGTGGTACTAGACAGATGGGCTAGTATTATAGGTGTGGTACTAGACAGATGGGTTAGTATTATAGGTGTGGTACTGGACAGATGGGTTATGGTTAGTATTATATGTGTGGTACTGGACAGATGGGTTAGTATTATAGGTGTGGTACTGGACAGATGGGTTATGGTTAGTATTATATGTGTGGTACTGGACAGATGGGTTAGTATTATAGGTGTGGTACTAGAAAGATGGTTATGGGTAGTATTATAGGTGTGGCACTAGACAGATGGGTTATGGGTAGTATTATAGGTGTGGTACTAGACAGATTGGTTGGTATTATAGGTGTGGCACTGGACACATGGGTTATGGTTAGTATTATAGGTGTGTTACTGGACAGATGGGTTAGTATTATAGGTGTGGTACTAGACAGATGGGTTAGTATTATAGGTGTGGTACTAGACAGATGGGTTATGGTTAGTATTATAGGTGTGGTACTGGACAGATAGGTTAGAATTATAGGTGTGGTACGAGACAGATGGGTTAGCATTATAGGTGTGGTAATGGACAGATGGGTAGTATTATAGGTGTGGTACTAGACAGATGGGTTATGGGTAGTATTATAGGTGTGGTACTAGACAGATGGGTTACTATTATAGGTGTGGTACTGGACAGATGGGTTATGGTTAGTATTATAGGTGTGGTACTGGACAGATGGGTTAGTATTATAGGTGTGGTACTAGACAGATGGGTTAGTATTATAGGTGTGGTAGTAGACATAAGTGTTATGGGTAGTATTATAGGTGTGGTACTGGACAGATGGGTTATGGTTAGTATTATATGTGTGGTACTGGACAGATGGACAGACTAAAAACATCTGTCATAAGAAACTAGCTCCCTGGTATACAGAAAATACACGAGCTCTGAAGCAAGCTTCCAGAAAATTGGAACGGAAATGGCGCCACACCAAACTGGAAGTCTTCCGACTAGCTTGGAAAGACAGTACCGTGCAGTATCGAAGAGCCCTTACTGCTGCTCGATCATCCTATTTTTCCAACTTAATTGAGGAAAATAAGAACAATCCGAAATTTCTTTTTGATACTGTCGCAAAGCTAACTAAAAAGCAGCCTTCGCAAATGGAGGATGGCTTTCACTTCAGCAGTAATACATTTATGAACTTCTTTGAGGAAAAGATCATGATCATTAGAAAGCAAATTACAGACTCCTCTTTAAATCTGGGTATTCCTCCAAAGCTCCATTGTCCTGAGTCTGCACAACTCTGCCAGGACCTAGGATCAAGGGAGATACTAAAGTGTTTTAGTACTATATCTCTTGACGCAATGATGAAAATAATCATGGCCTCCAAACCCTCAAGCTGCATACTGGACCCTATTCCAACTAAACTACTGAAAGAGCTGCTTCCTGTGCTTGGCCCTCCTATGTTGAACATAATAAACGGCTCTCTATCCACCGGATGTGTACCAAGCTCACTAAAAGTGGCAGTAATAAAGCCTCTCTTGAAAAAGCCGAATCTTGATCCAGAAATTATAAAAAACTATCGGCCTATATCGAATCTTCCATTCCTCTCCAAAATTTTAGAAAAAGCTGTTGCACAGCAACTGACTGCCTTCCTGAAGACAAACAATGTATACGAAACGCTTCAGTCTGGTTTTAGACCCCATCATAGCACTGAGACTGCACTTGTGAAGGTGGTAAATGACCTTTTAATGACGTCAGACCGAGGCTCTGCATCTGTCCTCGTGCTCCTAGATCTTAGTGCCGCTTTTGATACCATCGATCACCACATTCTTTTGGAGAGATTGGAAACCCAAATTGGTCTACATGGACAAGTTCTGGCCTGGTTTAGATCTTATCTGTCGGAAAGATATCAGTTTGTCTCTGTGAATGGTTTGTCCTCTGACAAATCAATTGTAAATTCCGGTGTTCCTCAAGGTTCCGTTTTAGGACCACTATTGTTTTCACTATATATTTTACCTCTTGGGGATGTCATTCGAAAACATAATGTTAAATTTCACTGCTATGCGGACGACACACAGCTGTACATTTCAATGAAACATGGTGAAGCCCCAAAATTGCCCTCGCTAGAAGCCTGTGTTTCAGACATAAAGAAGTGGATGGCTGCAAACTTTCTACTTTTAAACTCGGACAAAACAGAGATGCTTGTTCTAGGTCCCAAGAAACAAAGAGATCTTCTGTTGAATCTGACAATTAATCTGGATGGTTGTACAGTCGTCTCAAATAAAACTGTGAAGGACCTCGGCGTTACTCTGGACCCTGATCTCTCTTTTGAAGAACATATCAAGACTGTTTCAAGGACAGCTTTTTTCCATCTACGTAACATTACAAAAATCAGAAATTTTCTGTCCAAAAATGACGCAGAAAAATTAATCCATGCTTTTGTTACTTCTAGGCTGGACTACTGCAATGCTCTACTTTCCGGCTACCCGGATAAAGCACTAAATAAACTTCAGTTAGTGCTAAATACGGCTGCTAGAATCCTGACTAGAACCAAAAAATTTGATCATATTACTCCAGTGTTAGCCTCCCTACACTGGCTTCCTGTTAAGGCAAGGGCTGATTTCAAGGTTTTACTGCTAACCTACAAAGCATTACATGGGCTTGCTCCTACCTATCTTTCCGATTTGGTCCTGCCGTACATACCTACACGTACGCTACGGTCACAAGACGCAGGCCTCCTAATTGTCCCTAGAATTTCTAAGCAAACGGCTGGAGGTAGGGCTTTCTCCTATAGAGCTCCATTTTTATGGAATGGTCTGCCTACCAATGTGAGAGACGCAGACTCAGTCTCAACCTTTAAGTCTTTACTGAAAACTTATCTCTTCAGTAGGTCCTATGATTAAGTATAGTCTGGCCCAGGAGTGTGAAGGTGAACGGAAAGGCTGGAGCAACGAACCGCCCTTGCTGTCTCTGCCTTGCCGGTTCCCCTCTTTCCACTGGGATTCTCTGCCTCTAACCCTTTTACAGAGGCTGAGTCACTGGCCTACTGGTGTTCTTCCAGGCCGTCCATGGGAGGGGTGCGTCACTTGAGTGGGTTGAGTCACTGACGTGGTCTTCCTGTCTGGGTTGGCGCCCCCCCTTGGGTTGTGCCATGGCGGAGATCGTTGTGGGCTATACTCGGCCTTGTCTTAGGACGGTAAGTTGGTGGTTGGAGACATCCCTCTAGTGGTGTGGGGGCTGTGCTTTGGCAAAGTGGGGGGGGTTATATCCTGCCTGTTTGGCCCTGTCCGGGGGTATCATCGGATGGGGCCACAGTGTCTTCTGATCCCTCCTGTCTCAGCCTCAGTATTTATGCTGCAGTAGTTTATGTGTCGGGGGCTAGGGTCAGTCTGTTATATCTGGAGTATTTCTCTTGTCTTATCCGGTGTCCTGTGTGTATTTAAATATGCTCTCTCTAATTCTCTCTTTCTCTCTTTCTGTCTTTCTCTCGGAGGACCTGAGCCCTAGGACCATGCCTCAGGACTACCTGGTATGATGACTCCTTGCTGTCCCCAGTCCACCTGGCCGTGCTGCTGCTCCAGTTTCAACTGTTCTGCCTGCGGCTATGGAACCCTGACCTGTTCACCGGACGTGCTTGTTGCACCCTCGACAACTACTATGATTATTATTATTTGACCATGCTGGTCATTTATGAACATTTTAACATTTTGACCATGTTCTGTTATAATATCCACCCTGCACAGCCAGAAGAGGACTGGCCACCCCTCATAGCCTGGTTCCTCTCTAGGTTTCTTCCTAGGTTTTTGGCCTTTCTAGGGAGTTTTTCCTAGGGGAGTTTTTCCTAGCCACCGTGCTTCTTTCACATGCTTTGCTTGCTGTTTGGGGTTTTAGGCTGGGTTTCTGTACAGCACTTTGAGAATATCAGCTGATGTACGAAGGGCTATATAAAAATACATTTGATTTGATTTGAATTTGGTGTGGTACTAGACAGATGGGTTAGAATTATAGGTGTTGTACTGGACAGATGGGTTTGTAATATAGGTGTGGTACTGGACAGATGGGTTAGTATTATATGTGTGGTACTAGACAGATGGGTTAGTATTATAGGTGTGGTACTAGACAGATGGGTTATGGTTAGTATTATAGGTGTGGTACTGGACAGATGGGTTAGTATTATAGGTGTGGTACTAGACAGATGGGTTATGGTTAGTATTATAGGTGTGGTACTTGACAGATGGGTTATGGGTAGTATTATAGGTTATGGGTAGTATTATAGGTGTGGTACTAGACAGATGGGTTAGTATAATAGGTGTGGTACTGGACAGATGGGTTAGTATTATAGGTGTGGTACTAGAAAGATGGTTATGGGTAGTATTATAGGTGTGGTACAAGACAGATGGGTTATGGGTGGTATTATAGGTGTGGTACTAGACAGATTGGTTGGTATTATAGGTGTGGCACTGGACAGATGGGTTATGGTTAGTATTATAGGTGTGTTACTGGACAGATGGGTTAGTATTATAGGTGTGGTACTAGACAGATGGGTTAGTATTATAGGTGTGGTACTAGACAGATGGGTTATGGTTAGTATTATAGGTGTGGTACTGGACAGATAGGTTAGAATTATAGGTGTGGTACGAGACAGATGGGTTAGTATTATAGGTGTGGTAATGGACAGATGGGTAGTATTATAGGTGTGGTACTAGACAGATGGGTTATGGGTAGTATTATAGGTGTGGTACTAGACAGATGGGTTACTATTATAGGTGTGGTACTGGACAGATGGGTTATGGTTAGTATTATAGGTGTGGTACTGGACAGATGGGTTAGTACTATAGGTGTGGTACTGGACAGATGGGTTATGGGTAGTATTATAGTTGTGGTACTGGACAGATGTTTTAGTATTATAGGTGTGGTACTGGACAGATGGGTTAGTATTATAGGTGTGGTACTGGACAGATGGGTTAGTATTATAGGTGTGGTAGTAGACAGATGGGTTAGTATTATAGGTGTGGTACTAGACAGATGGGTTAGTATTATAGGTGTGGTAGTAGACATAAGTGTTATGGGTAGTATTATAGGTGTGGTACTGGACAGATGGGTTATGGTTAGTATTATATGTGTGGTACTGGACAGATGGACAGACTAAAAACATCTGTCATAAGAAACTAGCTCCCTGGTATACAGAAAATACACGAGCTCTGAAGCAAGCTTCCAGAAAATTGGAACGGAAATGGCGCCACACCAAACTGGAAGTCTTCCGACTAGCTTGGAAAGACAGTACCGTGCAGTATCGAAGAGCCCTTACTGCTGCTCGATCATCCTATTTTTCCAACTTAATTGAGGAAAATAAGAACAATCCGAAATTTCTTTTTGATACTGTCGCAAAGCTAACTAAAAAGCAGCCTTCGCAAATGGAGGATGGCTTTCACTTCAGCAGTAATAAATTTATGAACTTCTTTGAGGAAAAGATCATGATCATTAGAAAGCAAATTACAGACTCCTCTTTAAATCTGGGTATTCCTCCAAAGCTCCATTGTCCTGAGTCTGCACAACTCTGCCAGGACCTAGGATCAAGGGAGATACTAAAGTGTTTTAGTACTATATCTCTTGACGCAATGATGAAAATAATCATGGCCTCCAAACCCTCAAGCTGCATACTGGACCCTATTCCAACTAAACTACTGAAAGAGCTGCTTCCTGTGCTTGGCCCTCCTATGTTGAACATAATAAACGGCTCTCTATCCACCGGATGTGTACCAAGCTCACTAAAAGTGGCAGTAATAAAGCCTCTCTTGAAAAAGCCGAATCTTGATCCAGAAATTATAAAAAACTATCGGCCTATATCGAATCTTCCATTCCTCTCCAAAATTTTAGAAAAAGCTGTTGCACAGCAACTGACTGCCTTCCTGAAGACAAACAATGTATACGAAACGCTTCAGTCTGGTTTTAGACCCCATCATAGCACTGAGACTGCACTTGTGAAGGTGGTAAATGACCTTTTAATGACGTCAGACCGAGGCTCTGCATCTGTCCTCGTGCTCCTAGATCTTAGTGCCGCTTTTGATACCATCGATCACCACATTCTTTTGGAGAGATTGGAAACCCAAATTGGTCTACATGGACAAGTTCTGGCCTGGTTTAGATCTTATCTGTCGGAAAGATATCAGTTTGTCTCTGTGAATGGTTTGTCCTCTGACAAATCAATTGTAAATTCCGGTGTTCCTCAAGGTTCCGTTTTAGGACCACTATTGTTTTCACTATATATTTTACCTCTTGGGGATGTCATTCGAAAACATAATGTTAAATTTCACTGCTATGCGGACGACACACAGCTGTACATTTCAATGAAACATGGTGAAGCCCCAAAATTGCCCTCGCTAGAAGCCTGTGTTTCAGACATAAAGAAGTGGATGGCTGCAAACTTTCTACTTTTAAACTCGGACAAAACAGAGATGCTTGTTCTAGGTCCCAAGAAACAAAGAGATCTTCTGTTGAATCTGACAATTAATCTGGATGGTTGTACAGTCGTCTCAAATAAAACTGTGAAGGACCTCGGCGTTACTCTGGACCCTGATCTCTCTTTTGAAGAACATATCAAGACTGTTTCAAGGACAGCTTTTTTCCATCTACGTAACATTGCAAAAATCAGAAATTTTCTGTCCAAAAATGACGCAGAAAAATTAATCCATGCTTTTGTTACTTCTAGGCTGGACTACTGCAATGCTCTACTTTCCGGCTACCCGGATAAAGCACTAAATAAACTTCAGTTAGTGCTAAATACGGCTGCTAGAATCCTGACTAGAACCAAAAAATTTGATCATATTACTCCAGTGTTAGCCTCCCTACACTGGCTTCCTGTTAAGGCAAGGGCTGATTTCAAGGTTTTACTGCTAACCTACAAAGCATTACATGGGCTTGCTCCTACCTATCTTTCCGATTTGGTCCTGCCGTACATACCTACACGTACGCTACGGTCACAAGACGCAGGCCTCCTAATTGTCCCTAGAATTTCTAAGCAAACGGCTGGAGGTAGGGCTTTCTCCTATAGAGCTCCATTTTTATGGAATGGTCTGCCTACCAATGTGAGAGACGCAGACTCAGTCTCAACCTTTAAGTCTTTACTGAAGACTTATCTCTTCAGTAGGTCCTATGATTAAGTATAGTCTGGCCCAGGAGTGTGAAGGTGAACGGAAAGGCTGGAGCAACGAACCGCCCTTGCTGTCTCTGCCTTGCCGGTTCCCCTCTTTCCACTGGGATTCTCTGCCTCTAACCCTTTTACAGAGGCTGAGTCACTGGCCTACTGGTGTTCTTCCAGGCCGTCCATGGGAGGGGTGCGTCACTTGAGTGGGTTGAGTCACTGACGTGGTCTTCCTGTCTGGGTTGGCGCCCCCCCTTGGGTTGTGCCATGGCGGAGATCGTTGTGGGCTATACTCGGCCTTGTCTTAGGACGGTAAGTTGGTGGTTGGAGACATCCCTCTAGTGGTGTGGGGGCTGTGCTTTGGCAAAGTGGGGGGGTTATATCCTGCCTGTTTGGCCCTGTCCGGGGTATCATCGGATGGGGCCACAGTGTCTTCTGATCCCTCCTGTCTCAGCCTCAGTATTTATGCTGCAGTAGTTTATGTGTCGGGGGCTAGGGTCAGTCTGTTATATCTGGAGTATTTCTCTTGTCTTATCCGGTGTCCTGTGTGTATTTAAATATGCTCTCTCTAATTCTCTCTTTCTCTCTTTCTGTCTTTCTCTCGGAGGACCTGAGCCCTAGGACCATGCCTCAGGACTACCTGGTATGATGACTCCTTGCTGTCCCCAGTCCACCTGGCCGTGCTGCTGCTCCAGTTTCAACTGTTCTGCCTGCGGCTATGGAACCCTGACCTGTTCACCGGACGTGCTTGTTGCACCCTCGACAACTACTATGATTATTATTATTTGACCATGCTGGTCATTTATGAACATTTTAACATTTTGACCATGTTCTGTTATAATATCCACCCTGCACAGCCAGAAGAGGACTGGCCACCCCTCATAGCCTGGTTCCTCTCTAGGTTTCTTCCTAGGTTTTTGGCCTTTCTAGGGAGTTTTTCCTAGGGAGTTTTTCCTAGCCACCGTGCTTCTTTCACATGCTTTGCTTGCTGTTTGGGGTTTTAGGCTGGGTTTCTGTACAGCACTTTGAGAATATCAGCTGATGTACGAAGGGCTATATAAAAATACATTTGATTTGATTTGAATTTGGTGTGGTACTAGACAGATGGGTTAGAATTATAGGTGTTGTACTGGACAGATGGGTTTGTAATATAGGTGTGGTACTGGACAGATGGGTTAGTATTATATGTGTGGTACTAGACAGATGGGTTAGTATTATAGGTGTGGTACTAGACAGATGGGTTATGGTTAGTATTATAGGTGTGGTACTGGACAGATGGGTTAGTATTATAGGTGTGGTACTAGACAGATGGGTTATGGTTAGTATTATAGGTGTGGTACTTGACAGATGGGTTATGGGTAGTATTATAGGTTATGGGTAGTATTATAGGTGTGGTACTAGACAGATGGGTTAGTATAATAGGTGTGGTACTGGACAGATGGGTTAGTATTATAGGTGTGGTACTAGAAAGATGGTTATGGGTAGTATTATAGGTGTGGTACAAGACAGATGGGTTATGGGTAGTATTATAGGTGTGGTACTAGACAGATGGGTTAGTATTATAGGTGTGGTACTGGACAGATGGGTTATGGGTAGTATTATAGGTGTGGTACTAGACAGATTGGTTGGTATTATAGGTGTGGCACTGGACAGATGGGTTATGGTTAGTATTATAGGTGTGTTACTGGACAGATGGGTTAGTATTATAGGTGTGGTACTAGACAGATGGGTTAGTATTATAGGTGTGGTACTAGACAGATGGGTTATGGTTAGTATTATAGGTGTGGTACTGGACAGATGGGTTAGTAATTATAGGTGTGGTACCGAGACAGATGGGTTAGTATTATAGGTGTGGTAATGGACAGATGGGTAGTATTATAGGTGTGGTACTAGACAGATGGGTTATGGGTAGTATTATAGGTGTGGTACTAGACAGATGGGTTACTATTATAGGTGTGGTACTGGACAGATGGGTTATGGTTAGTATTATAGGTGTGGTACTGGACAGATGGGTTAGTATTATAGGTGTGGTACTAGACAGATGGGTTAGTATTATAGGTGTGGTACTAGACAGATGGGTTAGTTTTATAGGTGTGATAGTAGACATAAGTGTTATGGGTAGTATTATAGGTGTGGTACTAGACAGATGGGTTAGAATTATAGGTGTTGTACTGGACAGATGGGTTTGTAATATAGGTGTGGTACTGGACAGATGGGTTACTATTATATGTGTGGTACTAGACAGATGGGTTAGTATTATAGGTGTGGTACTAGACAGATGGGTTATGGTTAGTATTATAGGTGTGGTACTGGACAGATGGGTTAGTATTATAGGTGTGGTACTAGACAGATGGGTTATGGTTAGTATTATAGGTGTGGTACTTGACAGATGGGTTATGGGTAGTATTATAGGTTATGGGTAGTATTATAGGTGTGGTACTAGACAGATGGGTTAGTATAATAGGTGTGGTACTGGACAGATGGGTTAGTATTATAGGTGTGGTACTAGAAAGATGGTTATGGGTAGTATTATAGGTGTGGTACTAGACAGATGGGTTATGGGTAGTATTATAGGTGTGGTACTAGACAGATGGGTTAGTATTATAGGTGTGGTACTGGACAGATGGGTTATGGTTAGTATTATAGGTGTGTTACTGGACAGATGGGTTAGTATTATAGGTGTGGTACTAGACAGATGGGTTAGTATTATAGGTGTGGTACTAGACAGATGGGTTATGGGTAGTATTATAGGTGTGGTACTAGACAGATGGGTTAGAATTATAGGTGTGGTACTGGACAGATGGGTTCGTATTATAGGTGTGGTACTGGACAGATGGGTTAGTATTATAGGTGTGGTACTAGACAGATGGGTTAGTATTATAGGTGTGGTACTAGACAGATGGGTTAGTATTATAGGTGTGGTACTGGACAGATGGGTTATGGTTAGTATTATAGGTGTGGTACTGGACAGATGGGTTATGGTTAGTATTATAGGTGTGGTACTGGACAGATGGGTTAGTATTATAGGTGTGGTACTGGACAGATGGGTTAGTATTATAGGTGTGGTACTAGACAGATGGGTTATGGGTAGTATTATAGGTGTGGTACTAGACAGATGGGTTATGGGTAGTATTATAGGTGTGGTACTGGACAGATGGGTTAGTATTATAGGTGTGGCACTGGACAGATGGGTTATGGTTAGTATTATAGGTGTGTTACTGGACAGATGGGTTAGTATTATAGGTGTGGTACTAGACAGATGGGTTAGTATTATAGGTGTGGTACTGGACAGATGGGTTAGTATTATAGGTGTGGTACTAGACAGATGGGTTATGGGTAGTATTATAGGTGTGGTACTAGACAGATGGGTTAGTATTATAGGTGTGGTACTGGACAGATGGGTTATGGTTAGTATTATAGGTGTGGTACTGGACAGATGGGTTAGTATTATAGGTGTGGTACTGGACAGATGGGTTATGGTAGTATTATAGGTGTGGTACTGGACAGATGGGTTAGTATTATAGGTGTGGTACTGGACAGATGGGTTAGTATTATAGGTGTGGTACTGGACAGATGGGTTAGTATTATAGGTGTGGTACTAGACAGATGGGTTAGTATTATAGGTGTGGTACTAGACAGATGGGTTAGTATTATAGGTGTGGTACTAGACAGATGTGTTATGGGTAGTATTATAGGTGTGGTACTAGACAGATGGGTTAGTATTATAGGTGTGGTACTGGACAGATGGGTTTGTATTATAGGTGTGGTACTGGACAGATGGGTTAGTATTATAGGTGTGGTACTAGACAGATGGGTTAGTATTATAGGTGTGGTACTAGACAGATGGGTTATGGTTAGTATTATAGGTGTGGTACTGGACAGATGGGTTAGTATTATAGGTGTGGTACTAGACAGATGGGTTATGGTTAGTATTATAGGTGTGGTACTGGACAGATGGGTTATGGTTAGTATTATAGGTGTGGTACTAGACAGATGGGTTAGTATTATAGGTGTGGTACTGGACAGATGGGTTAGTATTATAGGTGTGGTACTAGACAGATGGGTTATGTAGTATTATAGGTGTGGTACTAGACAGATGGGTTATGTAGTATTATAGGTGTGGTACTAGACAGATGGGTTAGTATTATAGGTGTGGTACTGGACAGATGGGTTATGGGTTAGTATTATAGGTGTGGTACTGGACAGATGGGTTAGTATTATAGGTGTGGTACTAGACAGATGGGTTAGTATTATAGGTGTGGTACTAGACAGATGGGTTATGGGTAGTATTATAGGTGTGGTACTAGACAGATGGGTTAGTATTATAGGTGTGGTACTGGACAGATGGGTTAGTATTATAGGTGTGGTACTGGACAGATGGGTTAGTATTATAGGTGTGGTACTAGACAGATGGGTTAGTATTATAGGTGTGGTACTAGACAGATGGGTTAGTATTATAGGTGTGGTACTGGACAGATGGGTTATGGTTAGTATTATAGGTGTGGTACTGGACAGATGGGTTATGGTTAGTATTATAGGTGTGGTACTGGACAGATGGGTTAGTATTATAGGTGTGGTACTGGACAGATGGGTTAGTATTATAGGTGTGGTACTAGACAGATGGGTTATGTTAGTATTATAGGTGTGGTACTAGACAGATGGGTTATGGGTAGTATTATAGGTGTGGTACTGGACAGATGGGTTAGTATTATAGGTGTGGTACTGGACAGATGGGTTATGGTTAGTATTATAGGTGTGGTACTGGACAGATGGGTTAGTATTATAGGTGTGGTACTAGACAGATGGGTTAGTATTATAGGTGTGGTACTAGACAGATGGGTTATGTTAGTATTATAGGTGTGGTACTAGACAGATGGGTTAGTATTATAGGTGTGGTACTGGACAGATGGGTTAGTATTATAGGTGTGGTACTGGACAGATGGGTTAGTATTATAGGTGTGGTACTAGACAGATGGGTTATTGTAGTATTATAGGTGTGGTACTAGACAGATGGGTTAGTATTATAGGTGTGGTACTAGACAGATGGGTTATGGTTAGTATTATAGGTGTGGTACTGGACAGATGGGTTAGTATTATAGGTGTGGTACTGGACAGATGGGTTAGTATTATAGGTGTGGTACTGGACAGATGGGTTAGTATTATAGGTGTGGTACTGGACAGATGGGTTATGATTAGTATTATAGGTGTGGTACTGGACAGATGGGTTAGTATTATAGGTGTGGTACTAGACAGATGGCTTATGGGTAGTATTATAGGTGTGGTACTAGACAGATGGGTTATGGGTAGTATTATAGGTGTGGTACTGGACAGATGGGTTAGTATTATAGGTGTGGTACTAGACAGATGGGTTAGTATTATAGGTGTGGTACTAGACAGATGGGTTATGGGTAGTATTATAGGTGTGGTACTAGACAGATGGGTTAGTATTATAGGTGTGGTACTGGACAGATGGGTTAGTATTATTGGTGTGGTACTAGACAGATGGGTTATGGGTAGTATTATAGGTGTGGTACTGGACAGATGGGTTATGGGTAGTATTATAGGTGTGGTACTGGACAGATGGGTTAGTATTATAGGTGTGGTACTGGACAGATGGGTTAGTATTATAGGTGTGTTACTGGACAGATGGGTTAGTATTATAGGTGTGGTACTAGACAGATGGGTTAGTATTATAGGTGTGGTACTAGACAGATGGGTTATGGGTAGTATTATAGGTGTGGTACTAGACAGATGGGTTAGTATTATAGGTGTGGTACTGGACAGATGGGTTAGTATTATAGGTGTGGTACTGGACAGATGGGTTAGTATTATAGGTGTGGTACTAGACAGATGGGTTAGTATTATAGGTGTGGTACTAGACAGATGGGTTATGGTTAGTATTATAGGTGTGGTACTGGACAGATGGGTTAGTATTATAGGTGTGGTACTAGACAGATGGGTTATGGTTAGTATTATAGGTGTGGTACTGGACAGATGGGTTATGGTTAGTATTATAGGTGTGGTACTAGACAGATGGGTTAGTATTATAGGTGTGGTACTGGACAGATGGGTTAGTATTATAGGTGTGGTACTAGACAGATGGGTTAGTGTATTATAGGTGTGGTACTAGACAGATGGGTTATGGGTAGTATTATAGGTGTGGTACTAGACAGATGGGTTAGTATTATAGGTGTGGTACTGGACAGATGGGTTATGGTTAGTATTATAGGTGTGGTACTGGACAGATGGGTTAGTATTATAGGTGTGGTACTAGACAGATGGGTTAGTATTATAGGTGTGGTACTAGACAGATGGGTTATTAGTATTATAGGTGTGGTACTAGACAGATGGGTTAGGTAGTATTATAGGTGTGGTACTGAGACAGATGGGTTAGTATTATAGGTGTGGTACTGGACAGATGGGTTATGGTTAGTATTATAGGTGTGGTACTAGACAGATGGGTTAGTATTATAGGTGTGGTACTAGACAGATGGGTTAGTATTATAGGTGTGGTACTAGACAGATGGGTTATGGGTAGTATTATAGGTGTGGTACTAGACAGATGGGTTAGTATTATAGGTGTGGTACTGGACAGATGGGTTAGTATTATAGGTGTGGTACTAGACAGATGGGTTAGTATTATAGGTGTGGTACTAGACAGATGGGTTAGTATTATAGGTGTGGTACTGGACAGATGGGTTATGGTTAGTATTATAGGTGTGGTACTGGACAGATGGGTTAGTATTATAGGTGTGGTACTGGACAGATGGGTTAGTATTATAGGTGTGGTACTAGACAGATGGGTTATGTAGTATTATAGGTGTGGTACTAGACAGATGGGTTATGTTGTATTATAGGTGTGGTACTGGACAGATGGGTTAGTATTATAGGTGTGGTACTAGACAGATGGGTTAGTATTATAGGTGTGGTACTAGACAGATGGGTTATGGTTAGTATTATAGGTGTGGTACTAGACAGATGGGTTAGTATTATAGGTGTGGTACTGGACAGATGGGTTAGGTGTATTATAGGTGTGGTACTGGACAGATGGGTTAGTATTATAGGTGTGGTACTGGACAGATGGGTTATTAGTATTATAGGTGTGGTACTGGACAGATGGGTTAGTATTATAGGTGTGGTACTGGACAGATGGGTTATGGGTAGTATTATAGGTGTGGTACTGGACAGATGGGTTAGTATTATAGGTGTGGTACTGGACAGATGGGTTAGTATTATAGGTGTGGTACTGGACAGATGGGTTAGTATTATAGGTGTGGTACTGAGACAGATGGGTTAGTATTATAGGTGTGGTACTGGACAGATGGGTTAGTATTATAGGTGTGGTACTAGACAGATGGGTTATGGGTAGTATTATAGGTGTGGTACTAGACAGATGGGTTAGTATTATAGGTGTGGTACTGGACAGATGGGTTATGGTAGTATTATAGGTGTGGTACTGGACAGATGGGTTAGTATTATAGGTGTGGTACTGGACAGATGGGTTATGTAGTATTATAGGTGTGGTACTGGACAGATGGGTTTAGTATTATAGGTGTGGTACTGGACAGATGGGTTAGTATTATAGGTGTGGTACTGGACAGATGGGTTAGTATTATAGGTGTGGTACTAGACAGATGGGTTAGTATTATAGGTGTGGTACTAGACAGATGGGTTAGTATTATAGGTGTGGTACTAGACAGATGGGTTATGGGTAGTATTATAGGTGTGGTACTAGACAGATGGGTTAGTATTATAGGTGTGGTACTGGACAGATGGGTTTAGTATTATAGGTGTGGTACTGGACAGATGGGTTAGTATTATAGGTGTGGTACTAGACAGATGGGTTAGTATTATAGGTGTGGTACTAGACAGATGGGTTATGGTTAGTATTATAGGTGTGGTACTGGACAGATGGGTTAGTATTATAGGTGTGGTACTAGACAGATGGGTTATGGGTTAGTATTATAGGTGTGGTACTGGACAGATGGGTTATGGTATTAGTATTATAGGTGTGGTACTAGACAGATGGGTTAGTATTATAGGTGTGGTACTGGACAGATGGGTTAGTATTATAGGTGTGGTACTAGACAGATGGGTTAGGTAGTATTATAGGTGTGGTACTAGACAGATGGGTTAGTATTATAGGTGTGGTACTGGACAGATGGGTTAGTAGTATTATAGGTGTGGTACTGGACAGATGGGTTAGTATTATAGGTGTGGTACTAGGACAGATGGGTTAGTATTATAGGTGTGGTACTAGACAGATGGGTTATGTAGTATTATAGGTGTGGTACTAGACAGATGGGTTAGTATTATAGGTGTGGTACTAGACAGATGGGTTAGTATTATAGGTGTGGTACTAGACAGATGGGTTAGTATTATAGGTGTGGTACTAGACAGATGGGTTAGTATTATAGGTGTGGTACTGGACAGATGGGTTATGGGTTAGTATTATAGGTGTGGTACTGGACAGATGGGTTAGTATTATAGGTGTGGTACTGGACAGATGGGTTAGTATTATAGGTGTGGTACTAGACAGATGGGTTGGTAGTATTATAGGTGTGGTACTAGACAGATGGGTTTTAGTATTATAGGTGTGGTACTAGACAGATGGGTTGGTATTATAGGTGTGGTACTGGACAGATGGGTTAGTTAGTATTATAGGTGTGGTACTGGACAGATGGGTTAGTATTATAGGTGTGGTACTAGACAGATGGGTTAGTATTATAGGTGTGGTACTGACAGATGGGTTATGGGTAGTATTATAGGTGTGGTACTGGACAGATGGGTTAGTATTATAGGTGTGGTACTAGACAGATGGGTTAGTATTATAGGTGTGGTACTGGACAGATGGGTTAGTATTATAGGTGTGGTACTAGACAGATGGGTTATGGGTAGTATTATAGGTGTGGTACTAGACAGATGGGTTAGTATTATAGGTGTGGTACTAGACAGATGGGTTATGGTTAGTATTATAGGTGTGGTACTAGACAGATGGGTTAGTATTATAGGTGTGGTACTGGACAGATGGGTTAGTATTATAGGTGTGGTACTAGACAGATGGGTTAGTATTATAGGTGTGGTACTAGACAGATGGGTTAGTATTATAGGTGTGGTACTAGACAAATGGGTTAGTATTATAGGTGTGGTACTAGACAGATGGGTTAGTATTATAGGTGTGGTACTGGACAGATGGTTTAGTATTATAGGTGTGGTACTGGACAGATGGGTTAGTATTATAGGTGTGGTACTAGACAGATGGGTTAGTATTATAGGTGTGGTACTAGACAGATGGGTTATGGTTAGTATTATAGGTGTGGTACTAGACAGATGGGTTATGGGTAGTATTATAGGTGTGGTACTAGACAGATGGGTTAGTATTATAGGTGTGGTACTGGACAGATGGGTTAGTATTATAGGTGTGGTACTAGACAGATGGGTTAGTAGTATTATAGGTGTGGTACTAGACAGATGGGTTATGGGTAGTATTATAGGTGTGGTACTAGACAGATGGGTTAGTATTATAGGTGTGGTACTGGACAGATGGGTTAGTATTATAGGTGTGGTACTGGACAGATGGGTTAGTATTATAGGTGTGGTACTAGACAGATGGGTTAGTATTATAGGTGTGGTACTAGACAGATGGGTTATGAGTAGTATTATAGGTGTGGTACTAGACAGATGGGTTATGGGTAGTATTATAGGTGTGGTACTAGACAGATGGGTTAGTATTATAGGTGTGGTACTGGACAGATGGGTTATTTAGTATTATAGGTGTGGTACTGGACAGATGGGTTAGTATTATAGGTGTGGTACTAGACAGATGGGTTAGTATTATAGGTGTGGTACTAGACAGATGGGTTATGGGTAGTATTATAGGTGTGGTACTAGACAGATGGGTTAGTATTATAGGTGTGGTACTGGACAGATGGGTTAGTATTATAGGTGTGGTACTGGACAGATGGGTTAGTATTATAGGTGTGGTACTAGACAGATGGGTTAGTATTATAGGTGTGGTACTGGACAGATGGGTTATGGTTAGTATTATAGGTGTGGTACTGGACAGATGGGTTAGTATTATAGGTGTGGTACTGGACAGATGGGTTAGTATTATAGGTGTGGTACTAGACAGATGGGTTAGTATTATAGGTGTGGTACTGGACAGATGGGTTAGTATTATAGGTGTGGTACTGGACAGATGGGTTAGTATTATAGGTGTGGTACTAGACAGATGGGTTAGTATTATAGGTGTGGTACTAGACAGATGGGTTATGGGTAGTATTATAGGTGTGGTACTGGACAGATGGGTTAGTATTATAGGTGTGGTACTGGACAGATGGGTTATGGTTAGTATTATAGGTGTGGTACTGGACAGATGGGTTAGTATTATAGGTGTGGTACTGGACAGATGGGTTATGGGTAGTATTATAGGTGTGGTACTGGACAGATGGGTTAGTATTATAGGTGTGGTACTGGACAGATGGGTTAGTATTATAGGTGTGGTACTGGACAGATGGGTTAGTATTATAGGTGTGGTACTAGACAGATGGGTTAGTATTATAGGTGTGGTACTGGACAGATGGGTTAGTATTATAGGTGTGGTACTAGACAGATGGGTTATGGGTAGTATTATAGGTGTGGTACTAGACAGATGGGTTAGTATTATAGGTGTGGTACTGGACAGATGGGTTATGGTAGTATTATAGGTGTGGTACTGGACAGATGGGTTAGTATTATAGGTGTGGTACTGGACAGATGGGTTAGTATTATAGGTGTGGTACTAGACAGATGGGTTAGTATTATAGGTGTGGTACTGGACAGATGGGTTAGTATTATAGGTGTGGTACTAGACAGATGGGTTAGGGTATTATAGGTGTGGTACTGGACAGATGGGTTAGTATTATAGGTGTGGTACTGGACAGATGGGTTAGGGTAGTATTATAGGTGTGGTACTGGACAGATGGGTTAGTATTATAGGTGTGGTACTGGACAGATGGGTTAGTATTATAGGTGTGGTACTGGACAGATGGGTTAGTATTATAGGTGTGGTACTAGACAGATGGGTTAGTATTATAGGTGTGGTACTAGACAGATGGGTTAGTATTATAGGTGTGGTACTAGACAGATGGGTTATGGGTAGTATTATAGGTGTGGTACTAGACAGATGGGTTAGTATTATAGGTGTGGTACTGGACAGATGGGTTAGGTTAGTATTATAGGTGTGGTACTGGACAGATGGGTTAGTATTATAGGTGTGGTACTGGACAGATGGGTTATGGGTAGTATTATAGGTGTGGTACTAGACAGATGGGTTAGTATTATAGGTGTGGTACTGGACAGATGGGTTAGTATTATAGGTGTGGTACTAGACAGATGGGTTAGTATTATAGGTGTGGTACTAGACAGATGGGTTAGTATTATAGGTGTGGTACTAGACAGATGGGTTAGTATTATAGGTGTGGTACTAGACAGATGGGTTATGGGTAGTATTATAGGTGTGGTACTAGACAGATGGGTTAGTATTATAGGTGTGGTACTGGACAGATGGGTTAGTATTATAGGTGTGGTACTAGACAGATGGGTTAGTATTATAGGTGTGGTACTAGACAGATGGGTTAGTATTATAGGTGTGGTACTAGACAGATGGGTTATTAGTATTATAGGTGTGGTACTGGACAGATGGGTTAGTATTATAGGTGTGGTACTGAGACAGATGGGTTATGGTAGTATTATAGGTGTGGTACTGGACAGATGGGTTATAGTATTATAGGTGTGGTACTAGACAGATGGGTTAGTATTATAGGTGTGGTACTGGACAGATGGGTTAGTATTATAGGTGTGGTACTGGACAGATGGGTTATGGTTAGTATTATAGGTGTGGTACTAGACAGATGGGTTATGGGTAGTATTATAGGTGTGGTACTGGACAGATGGGTTAGTATTATAGGTGTGGTACTGGACAGATGGGTTAGTATTATAGGTGTGGTACTGGACAGATGGGTTAGTATTATAGGTGTGGTACTAGACAGATGGGTTAGTATTATAGGTGTGGTACTAGACAGATGGGTTATGGGTAGTATTATAGGTGTGGTACTAGACAGATGGGTTAGTATTATAGGTGTGGTACTGGACAGATGGGTTAGTATTATAGGTGTGGTACTAGACAGATGGGTTAGTATTATAGGTGTGGTACTAGACAGATGGGTTAGTATTATAGGTGTGGTACTGGACAGATGGGTTATGGGTAGTATTATAGGTGTGGTACTGGACAGATGGGTTAGTATTATAGGTGTGGTACTGGACAGATGGGTTAGTATTATAGGTGTGGTACTAGACGATGGGTTATGGTTAGTATTATAGGTGTGGTACTAGACAGATGGGTTATGGGTAGTATTATAGGTGTGGTACTAGACAGATGGGTTAGTATTATAGGTGTGGTACTGGACAGATGGGTTATGTTAGTATTATAGGTGTGGTACTGGACAGATGGGTTAGTATTATAGGTGTGGTACTAGACAGATGGGTTAGTATTATAGGTGTGGTACTAGACAGATGGGTTATGGTTAGTATTATAGGTGTGGTACTGGACAGATGGGTTAGTATTATAGGTGTGGTACTAGACAGATGGGTTAGTATTATAGGTGTGGTACTGGACAGATGGGTTAGTATTATAGGTGTGGTACTAGACAGATGGGTTATGGGTAGTATTATAGGTGTGGTACTAGACAGATGGGTTAGTATTATAGGTGTGGTACTGGAAAGATGGGTTATGTTAGTATTATAGGTGTGGTACTGGACAGATGGGTTAGTATTATAGGTGTGGTACTAGACAGATGGGTTATGGGTAGTATTATAGGTGTGGTACTGGACAGATGGGTTAGTATTATAGGTGTGGTACTGGACAGATGGGTTAGTATTATAGGTGTGGTACTGGACAGATGGGTTAGTATTATAGGTGTGGTACTAGACAGATGGGTTAGTAGTATTATAGGTGTGGTACTAGACAGATGGGTTAGTATTATAGGTGTGGTACTGGAGAGATGGGTTATGGGTAGTACTATAGGTGTGGTACTAGACAGATGGGTTAGTATTATAGGTGTGGTACTAGACAGATGGGTTAGTATTATAGGTGTGGTACTAGACAGATGGGTTAGTATTATAGGTGTGGTACTAGACAGATGGGTTATGGGTAGTATTATAGGTGTGGTACTAGACAGATGGGTTAGTATTATAGGTGTGGTACTGGACAGATGGGTTATTTAGTATTATAGGTGTGGTACTGGACAGATGGGTTAGTATTATAGGTGTGGTACTAGACAGATGGGTTAGTATTATAGGTGTGGTACTAGACAGATGGGTTATGGGTAGTATTATAGGTGTGGTACTAGACAGATGGGTTAGTATTATAGGTGTGGTACTGGACAGATGGGTTAGTATTATAGGTGTGGTACTGGACAGATGGGTTAGTATTATAGGTGTGGTACTAGACAGATGGGTTATTAGTATTATAGGTGTGGTACTGGACAGATGGGTTATGGTTAGTATTATAGGTGTGGTACTGGACAGATGGGTTAGTATTATAGGTGTGGTACTGGACAGATGGGTTAGTATTATAGGTGTGGTACTAGACAGATGGGTTATGTGTATTATAGGTGTGGTACTAGACAGATGGGTTATTAGTATTATAGGTGTGGTACTAGACAGATGGGTTAGTTTTATAGGTGTGGTACTGGACAGATGGGTTATGGTTAGTATTATAGGTGTGGTACTAGACAGATGGGTTAGTATTATAGGTGTGGTACTAGACAGATGGGTTAGTATTATAGGTGTGGTACTAGACAGATGGGTTATGGTTAGTATTATAGGTGTGGTACTGGACAGATGGGTTAGTATTATAGGTGTGGTACTAGACAGATGGGTTAGTATTATAGGTGTGGTACTGGACAGATGGGTTAGTATTATAGGTGTGGTACTAGACAGATGGGTTATGGGTAGTATTATAGGTGTGGTACTAGACAGATGGGTTAGTATTATAGGTGTGGTACTGGACAGATGGGTTATTTGTATTATAGGTGTGGTACTGGACAGATGGGTTAGTATTATAGGTGTGGTACTAGACAGATGGGTTAGTATTATAGGTGTGGTACTAGACAGATGGGTTATGTAGTATTATAGGTGTGGTACTAGACAGATGGGTTAGTATTATAGGTGTGGTACTGGACAGATGGGTTAGTATTATAGGTGTGGTACTGGACAGATGGGTTATGGGTAGTATTATAGGTGTGGTACTGGACAGATGGGTTAGTATTATAGGTGTGGTACTGGACAGATGGGTTAGTATTATAGGTGTGGTACTGGACAGATGGGTTAGTATTATAGGTGTGGTACTAGACAGATGGGTTAGTATTATAGGTGTGGTACTAGACAGATGGGTTAGTATTATAGGTGTGGTACTGGACAGATGGGTTAGGGTTAGTATTATAGGTGTGGTACTAGACAGATGGGTTAGTATTATAGGTGTGGTACTGGACAGATGGGTTAGTATTATAGGTGTGGTACTGGACAGATGGGTTAGTATTATAGGTGTGGTACTGGACAGATGGGTTAGTATTATAGGTGTGGTACTGGACAGATGGGTTAGTATTATAGGTGTGGTACTAGACAGATGGGTTAGTATTATAGGTGTGGTACTAGACAGATGGGTTATGGGTAGTATTATAGGTGTGGTACTAGACAGATGGGTTAGTATTATAGGTGTGGTACTGGACAGATGGGTTAGTATTATAGGTGTGGTACTGGACAGATGGGTTAGTATTATAGGTGTGGTACTAGACAGATGGGTTAGTATTATAGGTGTGGTACTAGACAGATGGGTTAGTATTATAGGTGTGGTACTGGACAGATGGGTTAGTTAGTATTATAGGTGTGGTACTGGACAGATGGGTTAGTATTATAGGTGTGGTACTGGACAGATGGGTTAGTATTATAGGTGTGGTACTAGACAGATGGGTTATGGGTAGTATTATAGGTGTGGTACTAGACAGATGGGTTATTGTATTATAGGTGTGGTACTAGACAGATGGGTTAGTATTATAGGTGTGGTACTGGACAGATGGGTTATTAGTATTATAGGTGTGGTACTGGACAGATGGGTTAGTATTATAGGTGTGGTACTAGACAGATGGGTTAGTATTATAGGTGTGGTACTGGACAGATGGGTTATGGTAGTATTATAGGTGTGGTACTGGACAGATGGGTTAGTATTATAGGTGTGGTACTGGACAGATGGGTTAGTATTATAGGTGTGGTACTGGACAGATGGGTTAGTATTATAGGTGTGGTACTAGACAGATGGGTTATGGGTAGTATTATAGGTGTGGTACTAGACAGATGGGTTAGTATTATAGGTGTGGTACTAGACAGATGGGTTAGTATTATAGGTGTGGTACTGGACAGATGGGTTATGGTTAGTATTATAGGTGTGGTACTAGACAGATGGGTTAGTATTATAGGTGTGGTACTAGACAGATGGGTTAGTATTATAGGTGTGGTACTAGACAGATGGGTTAGTAGTATTATAGGTGTGGTACTGGACAGATGGGTTAGTATTATAGGTGTGGTACTAGACAGATGGGTTAGTATTATAGGTGTGGTACTGGACAGATGGGTTAGTATTATAGGTGTGGTACTAGACAGATGGGTTATGGGTAGCATTATAGGTGTGGTACTAGACAGATGGGTTAGTATTATAGGTGTGGTACTGGACAGATGGGTTATGGTTAGTATTATAGGTGTGGTACTGGACAGATGGGTTAGTATTATAGGTGTGGTACTGGACAGATGGGTTAGTATTATAGGTGTGGTACTGGACAGATGGGTTAGTATTATAGGTGTGGTACTGGACAGATGGATTATGATTAGTATTATAGGTGTGGTACTGGACAGATGGGTTAGTTTTATAGGTGTGGTACTGGACAGATGGGTTAGTATTATAGGTGTGGTACTGGACAGATGGGTTAGTATTATAGGTGTGGTACTAGACAGATGGGTTATGGTTAGTATTATAGGTGTGGTACTAGACAGATGGGTTATGGGTAGTATTATAGGTGTGGTACTAGACAGATGGGTTAGTATTATAGGTGTGGTACTGGACAGATGGGTTAGTATTATAGGTGTGGTACTAGACAGATGGGTTAGTATTATAGGTGTGGTACTAGACAGATGGGTTATGGTTAGTATTATAGGTGTGGTACTGGACAGATGGGTTAGTATTATAGGTGTGGTACTGGACAGATGGGTTAGTATTATAGGTGTGGTACTGGACAGATGGGTTAGTATTATAGGTGTGGTACTAGACAGATGGGTTAGTATTATAGGTGTGGTACTAGACAGATGGGTTAGTATTATAGGTGTGGTACTAGACAGATGGGTTATGGGTAGTATTATAGGTGTGGTACTGGACAGATGGGTTAGTATTATAGGTGTGGTACTGGACAGATGGGTTATGGGTAGTATTATAGGTGTGGTACTAGACAGATGGGTTAGTATTATAGGTGTGGTACTAGACAGATGGGTTAGTATTATAGGTGTGGTACTGGACAGATGGGTTAGTATTATAGGTGTGGTACTGGACAGATGGGTTAGTATTATAGGTGTGGTACTAGACAGATGGGTTAAGGGTAGTATTGTAGGTGTGGTACTAGACAGATGGGTTAGAATTATAGGTGTGGTACTGGACAGATGGGTTCGTATTATAGGTGTGGTACTAGACAGATGGGTTAGTATTATAGGTGTGGTACTGGACAGATGGGTTATGGTTAGTATTATAGGTGTGGTACTGGACAGATGGGTTAGTATTATAGGTGTGGTACTGGACAGATGGGTTAGTATTATAGGTGTGGTACTGGACAGATGGGTTATGTTAGTATTATAGGTGTGGTACTAGACAGATGGGTTAGTATTATAGGTGTGGTACTGGACAGCTGGGTTAGTATTATAGGTGTGGTACTAGACAGATGGGTTATAGTATTATAGGTGTGGTACTAGACAGATGGGTTATTAGTATTATAGGTGTGGTACTAGACAGATGGGTTAGTATTATAGGTGTGGTACTAGACAGATGGGTTAGTATTATAGGTGTGGTACTAGACAGATGGGTTAGTATTATAGGTGTGGTACTAGACAGATGGGTTATTAGTATTATAGGTGTGGTACTGGACAGATGGGTTAGTATTATACGTGTGGTACTGGACAGATGGGTTATGGTTAGTATTATAGGTGTGGTACTGGACAGATGGGTTATTAGTATTATAGGTGTGGTACTAGACAGATGGGTTAGTATTATAGGTGTGGTACTGGACAGATGGGTTAGTTTTATAGGTGTGGTAATAGACAGATGGGTTAGTATTATAGGTGTGGTACTAGACAGATGGGATTTGGGTAGTATTATAGGTGTGGTACTAGACAGATGGGTTAGTATTATAGGTGTGGTACTGGACAGAGGGGTTATTTAGTATTATAGGTGTGGTACTGGACAGATGGGTTAGTATTATAGGTGTGGTACTAGACAGATGGGTTAGTATTATAGGTGTGGTACTAGACAGATGGGTTATGGGTAGTATTATAGGTGTGGTACTAGACAGATGGGTTAGTATTATAGGTGTGGTACTGGACAGATGGGTTAGTATTATAGGTGTGGTACTGGACAGATGGGTTAGTATTATAGGTGTGGTACTAGACAGATGGGTTAGTATTATAGGTGTGGTACTAGACAGATGGGTTAGTATTATAGGTGTGGTACTGGACAGATGGGTTATGGTTAGTATTATAGGTGTGGTACTGGACAGATGGGTTATGGTAATTATAGGTGTGGTACTGGACAGATGGGTTAGTATTATAGGTGTGGTACTGGACAGATGGGTTAGTATTATAGGTGTGGTACTAGACAGATGGGTTATGTAGTATTATAGGTGTGGTACTAGACAGATGGGTTATGTAGTATTATAGGTGTGGTACTAGACAGATGGGTTAGTATTATAGGTGTGGTACTGGACAGATGGGTTATGGTTAGTATTATAGGTGTGGTACTGGACAGATGGGTTAGTATTATAGGTGTGGTACTAGACAGATGGGTTAGTATTATAGGTGTGGTACTAGACAGATGGGTTATGGTTAGTATTATAGGTGTGGTACTGGACAGATGGGTTAGTATTATAGGTGTGGTACTAGACAGATGGGTTAGTATTATAGGTGTGGTACTGGACAGATGGGTTAGTATTATAGGTGTGGTACTAGACAGATGGGTTAGGGTAGTATTATAGGTGTGGTACTAGACAGATGGGTTAGTATTATAGGTGTGGTACTGGACAGATGGGTTATGGTTAGTATTATAGGTGTGGTACTGGACAGATGGGTTAGTATTATAGGTGTGGTACTAGACAGATGGGTTAGTATTATAGGTGTGGTACTAGACAGATGGGTTAGTATTATAGGTGTGGTACTGGACAGATGGGTTATGGTTAGTATTATAGGTGTGGTACTGGACAGATGGGTTATTTAGTATTATAGGTGTGGTACTGGGCAGATGGGTTAGTATTATAGGTGTGGTACTGGACAGATGGGTTAGTATTATAGGTGTGGTACTAGACAGATGGGTTGGTAGTATTATAGGTGTGGTACTAGACAGATGGGTTATGTAGTATTATAGGTGTGGTACTAGACAGATGGGTTAGTATTATAGGTGTGGTACTGGACAGATGGGTTATGGTTAGTATTATAGGTGTGGTACTGGACAGATGGGTTAGTATTATAGGTGTGGTACTAGACAGATGGGTTAGTATTATAGGTGTGGTACTGAGACAGATGGGTTATGAGTAGTATTATAGGTGTGGTACTAGACAGATGGGTTAGTATTATAGGTGTGGTACTGGACAGATGGGTTCGTATTATAGGTGTGGTACTGGACAGATGGGTTAGTATTATAGGTGTGGTACTAGACAGATGGGTTATGGTTAGTATTATAGGTGTGGTACTGGACAGATGGGTTTAGTATTATAGGTGTGGTACTGGACAGATGGGTTAGTATTATAGGTGTGGTACTGGACAGATGGGTTAGTATTATAGGTGTGGTACTAGACAGATGGGTTATGGGTAGTATTATAGGTGTGGTACTAGACAGATGGGTTATGGGTAGTATTATAGGTGTGGTACTAGACAGATGGGTTAGTATTATAGGTGTGGTACTGGACAGATGGGTTATGGTTAGTATTATAGGTGTGGTACTGGACAGATGGGTTAGTATTATAGGTGTGGTACTAGACAGATGGGTTAGTATTATATGTGTGGTACTAGACAGATGGGTTATGGTTAGTATTATAGGTGTGGTACTGGACAGATGGGTTAGAATTATAGGTGTGGTACTAGACAGATGGGTTAGTATTATAGGTGTGGTAATGGACAGATGGGTAGTATTATAGGTGTGGTACTAGACAGATGGGTTATGGGTAGTATTATAGGTGTGGTACTAGACAGATGGGTTAGTATTATAGGTGTAGTACTGGACAGATGGGTTATGGTTAGTTTTATAGGTGTGTTACTGCACAGATGGGTTAGTATTATAGCTGTGGTACTAGACAGATGTGTTAGTATTATAGGTGTGGTACTAGACAGATAGGTTAGTATTATAGGTGTGGCACTGGACAGATGGGTTATGGTTAGTATTATAGGTGTGTTACTGGACAGATGGGTTAGTAGTATAGGTGTGGTACTAGACAGATGGGTTAGTATTATAGGTGTGGTACTAGACAGATGGGTTATGGTTAGTATTATAGGTGTGGTACTGGACAGATAGGTTAGAATTATAGGTGTGGTACGAGACAGATGGGTTAGTATTATAGGTGTGGTAATGGACAGATGGGTAGTATTATAGGTGTGGTACTAGACAGATGGGTTAGTATTATAGGTGTGGTACTGGACAGATGGGTTATGGTTAGTATTATAGGTGTGTTACTGGACAGATGGGTTAGTATTATAGGTGTGGTACTAGACAGATGGGTTAGTATTATAGGTGTGGTACTAGACAGATGGGTTAGTATTGTAGGTGTTGTACTGGACAGATGGGTTATGGTTAGTATTATAGGTGTGGTACTGGACAGATGGGTTATGGTTAGTATTATAGGTGTGGTACTGGGCAGATGGGTTAGTATTATAGGTGTGGTACTGGACAGATGGGTTAGTATTATAGGTGTGGTACTAGAAAGATGGTTATGGGTAGTATTATAGGTGTGGTACTAGACAGATGGGTTATGGGTAGTATTATAGGTGTGGTACTAGACAGATGGGTTAGTATTATAGGTGTGGTACTGGACAGATGGGTTATGGTTAGTATTATAGGTGTGTTACTGGACAGATGGGTTAGTATTATAGGTGTGGTACTAGACAGATGGGTTAGTATTATAGGTGTGGTAGTAGACAGATGGGTTATGAGTAGTATTATAGGTGTGGTACTAGACAGATGGGTTAGAATTATAGGTGTGGTACTGGACAGATGGGTTCGTATTATAGGTGTGGTACTGGACAGATGGGTTAGTATTATAGGTGTGGTACTAGACAGATGGGTTTATGGTTAGTATTATAGGTGTGGTACTGGACAGATGGGTTTTGGTTAGTATTATAGGTGTGGTACTGGACAGATGGGTTAGTATTATAGGTGTGGTACTGGACAGATGGGTTAGTATTATAGGTGTGGTACTAGAAAGATGGTTATGGGTAGTATTATAGGTGTGGTACTAGACAGATGGGTTATGGGTAGTATTATAGGTGTGGTACTAGACAGATAGGTTAGTATTATAGGTGTGGCACTGGACAGATGGGTTATGGTTAGTATTATAGGTGTGTTACTGGACAGATGGGTTAGTAGTATAGGTGTGGTACTAGACAGATGGGTTAGTATTATAGGTGTGGTACTAGACAGATGGGTTATGGTTAGTATTATAGGTGTGGTACTGGACAGATAGATTAGAATTATAGGTGTGGTACGAGACAGATGGGTTAGTATTATAGGTGTGGTAATGGACAGATGGGTAGTATTATAGGTGTGGTACTAGACAGATGGGTTATGGGTAGTATTATAGGTGTGGTACTAGACAGATGGGTTAGTATTATAGGTGTCGTACTGGACAGATGGGTTATAGTTAGTATTATAGGTGTGTTACTGGACAGATGGGTTACTATTATAGGTGTGGTACTAGACAGATGGGTTAGTATTATAGGTGTGGTACTAGACAGATGGGTTAGTATTGTTTTTGTGGTACTGGACAGATGGGTTATGGTTAGTATTATAGGTGTGGTACTGGACAGATGGGTTATGGTTAGTATTATAGGTGTGGTACTGGGCAGATGGGTTAGTATTATAGGTGTGGTACTGGACAGATGGGTTAGTATTATAGGTGTGGTGCTAGAAAGATGGTTATGGGTAGTATTATAGGTGTGGTACTAGACAGATGGGTTATGGGTAGTATTATAGGTGTGGTACTAGACAGATAGGTTAGTATTATAGGTGTGGCACTGGACAGATGGGTTATGGTTAGTATTATAGGTGTGTTACTGGACAGATGGGTTAGTTGTATAGGTGTGGTACTAGACAGATGGGTTAGTATTATAGGTGTGGTACTAGACAGATGGGTTATGGTTAGTATTATAGGTGTGGTACTGGACAGATAGGTTAGAATTATAGGTGTGGTACGAGACAGATGGGTTAGTATTATAGGTGTGGTAATGGACAGATGGGTAGTATTATAGGTGTGGTACTAGACAGATGGGTTATGGGTAGTATTATAGGTGTGGTACTAGACAGATGGGTTAGTATTATAGGTGTGGTACTGGACAGTCACAACTTGCAGACTTGTTTACGCTGCTGTGCGTTTTTGTTGCCGATCTTACTTTGATACCTGACGGTTTTTTTACTTTTTCATTACCGTATATTTTTACTTTTTCCCTCACTCAACTTTTTTCATTCAACTTTTTCACCCCGGAGGTTTTATCTGGACATGGTTCGTCAGGACTTCAAACAGCCGAAGCTAAGTAACATTAACATGATGCCTTCTAATTGCAGTCGTTGTACTTATAATATACAGGAGAACGATCGCCTTACGGCAAGGATAGCTGTGCTGCAAGCCCAGCTTCAGACGCGATCGTTAGGCAAGGGTAATTTCAGTGTAGGAAAGGATGAAACAGCGTCTGTGCCACCAGTAAGTACAGATAGTAACGTTAGTATAAACCCCTCGCACGGTCCCCGCAGCCGGACATCTTTCTCATGGCTTCTGGAGGGAAACGCTGTAGGAATGCTCAACCGGTGTCGCTTATTCAGCCGACAGAAACTTTCAACCGGTTCTCCCCATTAAGCGAGTCGGAGTCGGAGGCCGAGACTTCTCTGGTCTCTACTCCTCCCGTTGTGGGATCTGAGACGCCGACGGCTCCCACCATTAGCTCTGACAAATTGAAAACCCTAGTCATTGGCGACTCCATTACCCGCAGTATTAGACTTAAAACTAATCATCCAGCGATCATACACTGTTTACCAGGGGGCAGGGCTACCGACGTTAAGGCTAATCTAAAGACGGTGCTGGCTAAAGCTAAAACTGGCGAGTGTAGAGAGTATAGAGATATTGTTATCCACGTCGGCACCAACGATGTTAGGATGAAACAGTCAGAGGTCACCAAGCGCAACATAGCTTCAGCGTGTAAATCAGCTAGAAAGATGTGTCGGCATCGATTAATTGTCTCTGGCCCCCTCCCAGTTAGGGGGAGTGATAAGCTCTACAGCAGAGTCTCACAACTCAATCGCTGGTTGAAAACTGTTTTCTGCCCCTCCCAAAAGATAGAATTTGTACATAATTGGCCCTCTTTCTGGGACTCACCCACAAACAGGACCAAGCCTGGCCTGTTGAGGAGTGACGGACTCCATCCTAGCTGGAGGGGTGCTCTCATCTTATCTACGAACATAGACAGGGCTCTAACTCCTCTAGCTCCACAATGAAATAGGGTGCAGGCCAGGCAGCAGGCTGTTAGCCAGCCTGCCAGCTTAGTGGAGTCTGCCACTAGCACAGTCAGTGTAGTCAGCTCAGCTTTCCCCATTGAGACCGTGTCTGTGCCTCGATCTAGGTTGGGCAAAATTAAAAATGGCGGTGTTCGCTTTAGCAATCTCACTAGTATAAAGACCTCCTCCATTCCTGCCATTATTGAAAGAGATTGTGATACCTCACATCTCAAAATTGGGTTACTTAATGTTAGATCCCTCACTTCCAAGGCAGTTATAGTCAATGAACTAATCACTGATAATAATCTTGATGTGATTGGCCTGACTGAAACATGGCTTAAGCCTGATGAATTTACTGTGTTAAATGAGGCCTCACCCCCAGGTTACATTAGTGACCATACCCCCGTGCATCCGGCAAAGGCGGAGGTGTTGCTAACATTTACGATAGCAAATTTCAATTTACAAAAAAAAAACAACAATGACGTTTTCGTCTTTTGAGCTTCTAGTCATGAAATCTATGCAGCCTACTCACTCACTTTTTATAGCTACTGTTTATAGGCCTCCTGGGCCATATGCAGTGTTCCTCACTGAGTTCCCTGAATTCCTATCGGATCTTGTAGTCATAGCAGATAATATTCAAATTTTTGGTGACTTTAACATTCACATGGAAAAGTCCACAGACCCACTCCAAAAGGCTTTCGGAGCCATCATCGACTCAGTGGGTTTTATCCAACATGTCTCTGGACCTACTCACTGCCACAGTCATACTCTGGACCTAGTTTTGTCCCATGGAATAAATGTTGTGGATCTAAATGTTTTTCCTCATAATCCTGGACTATCGGACCACCATTTTATTACGTTTGCAATTGCAACAAATAATCTGCTCAGACCCCAACCAAGGAGCATTAAAAGTCGTGCTATAAATTCTCAGACAACCCAAAGATTCCTTGATGCCCTTCCAGACTGCCTCTGCCTACCCAAGGACGTCAGAGGACAAAAATCAGTTAACCACCTAACCGAGGAACTCAATTTAACCTTGCGCAATACCCTAGATGCAGTTGCACCCCTAAAAACTAAAAACATCTGTCATAAGAAACTAGCTCCCTGGTATACAGAAAATACACGAGCTCTGAAGCAAGCTTCCAGAAAATTGGAACGGAAATGGCGCCACACCAAACTGGAAGTCTTCCGACTAGCTTGGAAAGACAGTACCGTGCAGTATCGAAGAGCCCTTACTGCTGCTCGATCATCCTATTTTTCCAACTTAATTGAGGAAAATAAGAACAATCCGAAATTTCTTTTTGATACTGTCGCAAAGCTAACTAAAAAGCAGCCTTCGCAAATGGAGGATGGCTTTCACTTCAGCAGTAATACATTTATGAACTTCTTTGAGGAAAAGATCATGATCATTAGAAAGCAAATTACAGACTCCTCTTTAAATCTGGGTATTCCTCCAAAGCTCCATTGTCCTGAGTCTGCACAACTCTGCCAGGACCTAGGATCAAGGGAGATACTAAAGTGTTTTAGTACTATATCTCTTGACGCAATGATGAAAATAATCATGGCCTCCAAACCCTCAAGCTGCATACTGGACCCTATTCCAACTAAACTACTGAAAGAGCTGCTTCCTGTGCTTGGCCCTCCTATGTTGAACATAATAAACGGCTCTCTATCCACCGGATGTGTACCAAGCTCACTAAAAGTGGCAGTAATAAAGCCTCTCTTGAAAAAGCCGAATCTTGATCCAGAAATTATAAAAAACTATCGGCCTATATCGAATCTTCCATTCCTCTCCAAAATTTTAGAAAAAGCTGTTGCACAGCAACTGACTGCCTTCCTGAAGACAAACAATGTATACGAAACGCTTCAGTCTGGTTTTAGACCCCATCATAGCACTGAGACTGCACTTGTGAAGGTGGTAAATGACCTTTTAATGACGTCAGACCGAGGCTCTGCATCTGTCCTCGTGCTCCTAGATCTTAGTGCCGCTTTTGATACCATCGATCACCACATTCTTTTGGAGAGATTGGAAACCCAAATTGGTCTACATGGACAAGTTCTGGCCTGGTTTAGATCTTATCTGTCGGAAAGATATCAGTTTGTCTCTGTGAATGGTTTGTCCTCTGACAAATCAATTGTAAATTTCGGTGTTCCTCAAGGTTCCGTTTTAGGACCACTATTGTTTTCACTATATATTTTACCTCTTGGGGATGTCATTCGAAAACATAATGTTAAATTTCACTGTTATGCAGATGACACACAGCTGTACATTTCAATGAAACATGGTGAAGCCCCAAAATTGCCCTCGCTAGAAGCCTGTGTTTCAGACATAAAGAAGTGGATGGCTGCAAACTTTCTACTTTTAAACTCGGACAAAACAGAGATGCTTGTTCTAGGTCCCAAGAAACAAAGAGATCTTCTGTTGAATCTGACAATTAATCTGGATGGTTGTACAGTCGTCTCAAATAAAACTGTGAAGGACCTCGGCGTTACTCTGGACCCTGATCTCTCTTTTGAAGAACATATCAAGACTGTTTCAAGGACAGCTTTTTTCCATCTACGTAACATTGCAAAAATCAGAAATTTTCTGTCCAAAAATGACGCAGAAAAATTAATCCATGCTTTTGTTACTTCTAGGCTGGACTACTGCAATGCTCTACTTTCCGGCTACCCGGATAAAGCACTAAATAAACTTCAGTTAGTGCTAAATACGGCTGCTAGAATCCTGACTAGAACCAAAAAATTTGATCATATTACTCCAGTGTTAGCCTCCCTACACTGGCTTGCTGTTAAGGCAAGGGCTGATTTCAAGGTTTTACTGCTAACCTACAAAGCATTACATGGGCTTGCTCCTACCTATCTTTCCGATTTGGTCCTGCCGTACATACCTACACGTACGCTACGGTCACAAGACGCAGGCCTCCTAATTGTCCCTAGAATTTCTAAGCAAACGGCTGGAGGTAGGGCTTTCTCCTATAGAGCTCCATTTTTATGGAATGGTCTGCCTACCAATGTGAGAGACGCAGACTCAGTCTCAACCTTTAAGTCTTTACTGAAGACTTATCTCTTCAGTAGGTCCTATGATTAAGTATAGTCTGGCCCAGGAGTGTGAAGGTGAACGGAAAGGCTGGAGCAACGAACCGCCCTTGCTGTCTCTGCCTTGCCGGTTCCCCTCTTTCCACTGGGATTCTCTGCCTCTAACCCTTTTACAGAGGCTGAGTCACTGGCCTACTGGTGTTCTTCCATGCCGTCCATGGGAGGGGTGCGTCACTTGAGTGGGTTGAGTCACTGACGTGGTCTTCCTGTCTGGGTTGGCGCCCCCCCTTGGGTTGTGCCATGGCGGAGATCGTTGTGGGCTATACTCGGCCTTGTCTTAGGACGGTAAGTTGGTGGTTGGAGACATCCCTCTAGTGGTGTGGGGGCAGTGCTTTGGCAAAGTGGGTGGGGTTATATCCTGCCTGTTTGGCCCTGTCCGGGGTATCATCGGATGGGGCCACAGTGTCTTCTGATCCCTCCTGTCTCAGCCTCCAGTATTTATGCTGCAGTAGTTTATGTGTCGGGGGGCTAGGGTCAGTCTGTTACATCTGGAGTATTTCTCTTGTCTTATCCGGTGTCCTGTGTGTATTTAAATATGCTCTCTCTAATTCTCTCTTTCTCTCTTTCTGTCTTTCTCTCGGAGGACCTGAGCCCTAGGACCATGCCTCAGGACTACCTGGTATGATGACTCCTTGCTGTCCCCAGTCCACCTGGCCGTGCTGCTGCTCCAGTTTCAACTGTTCTGCCTGCGGCTATGGAACCCTGACCTGTTCACCGGACGTGCTTGTTGCACCCTCGACAACTACTATGATTATTATTATTTGACCATGCTGGTCATTTATGAACATTTTAACATTTTGACCATGTTCTGTTATAATATCCACCCTGCACAGCCAGAAGAGGACTGGCCACCCCTCATAGCCTGGTTCCTCTCTAGGTTTCTTCCTAGGTTTTTGGCCTTTCTAGGGAGTTTTTCCTAGGGAGTTTTTCCTAGCCACCGTGCTTCTTTCACATGCTTTGCTTGCTGTTTGGGGTTTTAGGCTGGGTTTCTGTACAGCACTTTGAGAATATCAGCTGATGTACGAAGGGCTATATAAAAATAAATTTGATTTGATTTGATTAAATTTGATATTATAGGTGTGTTACTGGACAGATGGGTTAGTATTATAGGTGTGGTACTAGACAGATGGGTTAGTATTATAGGTGTGGTAGTAGACAGATGGGTTATGAGTAGTATTATAGGTGTGGTACTAGACAGATTGGTTAGAATTATAGGTGTGGTACTGCACAGATGGGTTCGTATTATAGGTGTGGTACTGGACAGATGGGTTAGTATTATAGGTGTGGTACTAGACAGATGGGTTAGTATTATAGGTGTGGTACTGGACAGATGGGTTACGGTTAGTATTATAGGTGTGGTACTGGACAGATGGGTTAGTATTATAGGTGTGGTACTGGACAGATGGTTATGGGTAGTATTATAGGTGTGGTACTAGACAGATGGGTTAGTATTATAGGTGTGGCACTGGACAGATGGGATATGGTTAGTATTATAGGTGTGTTACTGGACAGATGGGTTAGTATTATAGGTGTGGTAGTAGACAGATGGGTTATGGGTAGTATTATAGGTGTGGTACTAGACAGATGGGTCAGAATTATAGGTGTGGTACTGGACAGATGGGTTCGTATTATAGGTGTGGTACTGGACAGATGGGTTAGTATTATAGGTGTGGTACTAGACAGATGGGTTAGTATTATAGGTGTGGTAATGGACAGATGGGTAGTATTATAGGTGTGGTACTAGACAGATGGGTTATGGGTAGTATTATAGGTGTGGTACTAGACAGATGGGTTAGTATTATAGTTGTGGTACTGGACAGATGGGTTATGGTTAGTATTATAGGTGTGTTACTGGACAGATGGGTTAGTATTATAGGTGTGGTACTAGACAGATGGGTTAGTATTATAGGTGTGGTAGTAGACAGATGGGTTATGAGTAGTATTATAGGTGTGGTACTAGACAGATTGGTTAGAATTATAGGTGTGGTACTGCACAGATGGGTTCGTATTATAGGTGTGGTACTGGACAGATGGGTTAGTATTATAGGTGTGGTACTAGACAGATGGGTTAGTATTACAGGTGTGGTACTGGACAGATGGGTTACGGTTAGTATTATAGGTGTGGTACTGGACAGATGGGTTAGTATTATAGGTGTGGTACTGGACAGATGGTTATGGGTAGTATTATAGGTGTGGTACTAGACAGATGGGTTAATATTATAGGTGTGGCACTGGACAGATGGGATATGGTTAGTATTATAGGTGTGTTACTGGACAGATGGGTTAGTATTATAGGTGTGGTAGTAGACAGATGGGTTATGGGTAGTATTATAGGTGTGGTACTAGACAGATGGGTCAGAATTATAGGTGTGGTACTGGACAGATGGGTTCGTATTATAGGTGTGGTACTGGACAGATGGGTTAGTATTATAGGTGTGGTACTAGACAGATGGGTTAGTATTATAGGTGTGGTACTAGACAGATGGGTTAGTATTATAGGTGATGTACTGGACAGATGGGTTATGGTTAGTATTATAGGTGTGGTACTGGACAGATGGGATATGGTTAGTATTATAGGTGTGTTACTGGACAGATGGGTTAGTATTATAGGTGTGGTTGTAGACAGATGGGTTATGGGTAGTATTATAGGTGTGGTACTAGACAGATGGGTCAGAATTATAGGTGTGGTACTGGACAGATGGGTTCGTATTATAGATGTGGTACTGGACAGATGGGTTAGTATTATAGGTGTGGTACTAGACAGATGGGTTAGTATTATAGGTGATGTACTGGACAGATGGGTTATGGTTAGTATTATAGGTGTGGTACTGGACATATGGGTTAGTACTATAGGTGTGGTACTGGACAGACGGGTTAGTATAATAGGTGTTATGTACTGGACAGATGGATTATGGTTAGTACTATAGTTGTGGTACTAGACAGATGGGTTAGTATTATAGGTGTGGTACTGGACAGATGGGTTAGTATTATAGGTGTGGTACTAGAAAGATGGTTATGGGTAGTATTATAGGTGTGGTACTAGACAGATGGGTTATGGGTAGTATTATAGGTGTGGTACTAGACAGATGGGTTAGTATTATAGGTGTGGCACTGGACAGATCGGTTATGGTTAGTATTATAGGTGTGGTACTGGACAGATGGGTTAGTATTATAGGTGTGGTACTAGACAGATGGGTTAGTATTATAGGTGTGGTACTAGACAGATGGGTATGGTTAGTATTATAGGTGTGGTACTGGACAGATAGGTTAGAATTATATGTGTGGTACGAGACAGATGGGTTAGTATTATAGGTGTGGTAATGGACAGATGGGTAGTATTATAGGTGTGGTACTAGAAAGATGGTTATGGGTAGTTTTATAGGTGTGGTACTAGACAGATGGGTTATGGGTAGTATTATAAGTGTGGTACTAGACAGATGGGTTAGTATTATAGGTGTGGTACTAGACAGATGGGTTAGTATTATATGTGTGGTACTAGACAGATGGGTTAGTATTATAGGTGTGGTACTGGACAGATGGGTTATGGTTAGTATTATACGTGTGGTACTGGACAGATGGGTTAGTATTATAGGTGTGGTACTAGACAGATGGGTTATGGTTAGTATTATAGGTGTGGTACTTGACAGATGGGTTATGGGTAGTATTATAGGTGTGGTACTAGACAGATGGGTTAGTATAATAGGTGTGGTACTGGACAGATGTTTTAGTATTATAGGTGTGGTACTAGAAAGATGGTTATGGGTAGTATTATAGGTGTGGTACTAGACAGATGGGTTATGGGTAGTATTATAGGTGTGGTACTGGACAGATGGGTTATGGTTAGTATTATAGGTGTGTTACTGGACAGATGGGTTAGTATTATAGGTGTGGTACTAGACAGATGGGTTAGTATTATAGGTGTGGTAGTAGACAGATGGGTTATGAGTAGTATTATAGGTGTGGTACTAGACAGATGGGTTAGAATTATAGGTGTGGTACTGGACAGATGGGTTCGTATTATAGGTGTGGTACTGGACAGATGGGTTAGTATTATAGGTGTGGTACTAGACAGATGGGTTAGTATTATAGGTGTGGTACTAGACAGATGGGTTAGTATTATAGGTGTGGTACTGGACAGATGGGTTATGGTTAGTATTATAGGTGTGGTACTGGACAGATGGGTTATGGGTATTATAGGTGTGGTACTGGACAGATGGGTTAGTATTATAGGTGTGGTACTGGACAGATGGGTTATTATTATAGGTGTGGTACTAGAAAGATGGTTATGGGTAGTATTATAGGTGTGGTACTAGACAGATGGTTTATGGGTAGTATTATAGGTGTGGTACTAGACAGATAGGTTAGTATTATAGGTGTGGCACTGGACAGATGGGTTATGGTTAGTATTATAGGTGTGGTACTGGACAGATGGGTTAGTATTATAGGTGTGGTACTAGACAGATGGGTTAGTATTATAGGTGTGGTACTAGACAGATGGGTTATGGTTAGTATTATAGGTGTGGTACTGGACAGATGGGTTAGAATTATAGGTGTGGTACCGAGACAGATGGGTTAGTATTATAGGTGTGGTAATGGACAGATGGGTTAGTATTATAGGTGTGGTACTAGACAGATGGGTTAGTATTGTTTTGTGGTACTGGACAGATGGGTTATGGTTAGTATTATAGGTGTGGTACTGGACAGATGGGTTATGGTTAGTATTATAGGTGTGGTACTGGGCAGATGGGTTAGTATTATAGGTGTGGTACTGGACAGATGGGTTAGTATTATAGGTGTGGTACTAGACAGATGGTTTGGGTAGTATTATAGGTGTGGTACTAGACAGATGGGTTATGGGTAGTATTATAGGTGTGGTACTAGACAGATAGGTTAGTATTATAGGTGTGGCACTGGACAGATGGGTTAGTAGTATAGGTGTGGTACTGGACAGATGGGTTAGTATTATAGGTGTGGTACTAGACAGATGGGTTAGTATTATAGGTGTGGTACTAGACAGATGGGTTATGGTAGTGTATAGGTGTGGTACTGGACAGATAGGTTAGAATTATAGGTGTGGTACGAGACAGATGGGTTAGTATTATAGGTGTGGTAATGGACAGATGGGTAGTATTATAGGTGTGGTACTAGACAGATGGGTTATGGGTAGTATTATAGGTGTGGTACTAGACAAATGGGTTAGTATTATAGGTGTGGTACTGGACAGATGGGTTATGGTTAGTATTATAGGTGTGTTACTGGACAGATGTGTTAGTATTATAGGTGTGGTACTAGAAAGATGGGTTAGTATTATAGGTGTGGTACTAGACAGATGGGTTATGGTTAGTATTATAGGTGTGGTACTGGACAGATTGGTTAGAATTATAGGTGTGGTACTGCACAGATGGGTTCGTATTATAGGTGTGGTACTGGACAGATGGGTTAGTATTATAGGTGTGGTACTAGACAGATGGGTTAGTATTATAGGTGTGGTACTGGACAGATGGGTTACGGTTAGTATTATAGGTGTGGTACTGGACAGATGGGTTAGTATTATAGGTGTGGTACTGGACAGATGGTTATGGGTAGTATTATAGGTGTGGTACTAGACAGATGGGTTAGTATTATAGGTGTGGTACTGGACAGATGGGATATGGTTAGTATTATAGGTGTGCTACTGGACAGATGGGTTAGTATTATAGGTGTGGTACTAGACAGATGGGTTATGGGTAGTATTATAGGTGTGGTACTAGACAGATGGGTTAGTATTATAGGTGTGGTACTGGACAGATGGGTTAGTATTATAGGTGTGGTACTGGACAGATGGGTTAGTATTATAGGTGTGGTACTAGACAGATGGGTTAGTATTATAGGTGTGGTACTAGACAGATGGGTTAGTATTATAGGTGTTGTACTGGACAGATGGGTTATGGTTAGTATTATAGGTGTGGTACTGGACAGATGGGTTAGTATTATAGGTGTGGTACTGGACAGATGGGTTAGTATTAGTAGGTGTGGTACTGGAGAGATGGGTTATGGGTAGTACTATAGGTGTGGTACTACACAGATGGGTTAGTATTATAGGTGTGGTACTGGACAGATGGGTTAGTATTATAGGTGTGGTACTAGACAGATGGGTTATGGGTAGTATTATAGGTGTGGTACTAGACAGATGGGTTTGGGGTAGTATTATAGGTGTGTTACTAGACAGATGGGTTAGTATTATAGGTGTGGTACTGGACAGATGGGTTAGTATTATAGGTGTGTTACTGGACAGATGGGTTAGTAGTATAGGTGTGGTACTAGACAGATGGGTTAGTATTATAGGTGTGGTACTAGACAGATGGGTTATGGTTAGTATTATAGGTGTGGTACTGGACAGATAGATTAGAATTATAGGTGTGGTACGAGACAGATGGGTTAGTATTATAGGTGTGGTAATTGACAGATGGGTAGTATTATAGGTGTGGTACTAGACAGATGGGTTATGGGTAGTATTATAGGTGTGGTACTAGACAGATGGGTTAGTATTATAGGTGTGGTAATGGACAGATGGGTAGTATTATAGGTGTGGTACTAGAAAGATGGTTATGGGTAGTTTTATAGGTGTGGTACTAGACAGATGGGTTATGGGTAGTATTATAAGTGTGGTACTAGACAGATGGGTTAGTATTATAGGTGTGGTACTAGACAGATGGGTTAGTATTATATGTGTGGTACTAGACAGATGGGTTAGTATTATAGGTGTGGTACTGGACAGATGGGTTATGGTTAGTATTATACGTGTGGTACTGGACAGATGGGTTAGTATTATAGGTGTGGTACTAGACAGATGGGTTATGGTTAGTATTATAGGTGTGGTACTTGACAGATGGGTTATGGGTAGTATTATAGGTGTGGTACTAGACAGATGGGTTAGTATTATAGGTGTGGTACTAGACAGATGGGTTAGTATTATAGGTGTGGTACTGGACAGATGGGTTATGGTTAGTATTATAGGTGTGGTACTAGACAGATGGGTTAGTATTATAGGTGTGGTACCGGACAGATGGGTTAGTATTATAGGTGTGGTACTGGACAGATGGGTTAGTATTATAGGTGTGGTACTAGACAGATGGGTTAGAGTATTATAGGTGTGGTACTTGACAGATGGGTTACGGGTAGTATTATAGGTGTGGTACTAGACAGATGGGTTAGTATTATAGGTGTGGTACTGGACAGATGGGTTAGTATTATAGGTGTGGTACTAGACAGATGGTTTGGGTAGTTTTATAGGTGTGGTACTAGACAGATGGGTTATGGGTAGTATTATAGGTGTGGTACTAGACAGATGGGTTAGTATTATAGGTGTGGTACTAGACAGATGGGTTAGTATTATAGGTGTGGTACTAGACAGATGGGTTAGTATTATAGGTGTGGTACTAGACAGATGGGTTATGGTTAGTATTATAGGTGTGGTACTGGACAGATGGGTTAGTATTATAGGTGTGGTACTAGACAGATGGGTTAGTATTATAGGTGTGGTACTAGACAGATGGGTTATGGGTAGTATTATAGGTGTGGTACTAGACAGATGGGTTAGTATTATAGGTGTGGTACTGAGACAGATGGGTTAGGGTAGTATTATAGGTGTGGTACTAGACAGATGGGTTAGTATTATAGGTGTGGTACTGCACAGATGGGTTGCGTATTATAGGTGTGGTACTGGACAGATGGGTTAGTATTATAGGTGTGGTACTAGACAGATGGGTTAGTATTATAGGTGTGGTACTGGACAGATGGGTTCAGTATTATAGGTGTGGTACTGGACAGATGGGTTAGTATTATAGGTGTGGTACTGGACAGATGGGTTATGGGTAGTATTATAGGTGTGGTACTAGACAGATGGGTTAGTATTATAGGTGTGGTACTGGACAGATGGGTTTAGTATTATAGGTGTGGTACTGGACAGATGGGTTAGTATTATAGGTGTGGTACTAGACAGATGGGTTATGGGTAGTATTATAGGTGTGGTACTAGACAGATGGGTTAGTATTATAGGTGTGGTACTGGACAGATGGGTTAGTATTATAGGTGTGGTACTGGACAGATGGGTTAGTATTATAGGTGTGGTACTAGACAGATGGGTTAGTATTATAGGTGTGGTACTGGACAGATGGGTTATGGTTAGTATTATAGGTGTGGTACTGGACAGATGGGTTAGTACTATAGGTGTGGTACTGGACAGATGGGTTAGTATTATAGGTGTGGTACTGGACAGATGGGTTATGGTTAGTATTATAGGTGTGGTACTAGACAGATGGGTTAGTATTATAGGTGTGGTACTGGACAGATGGGTTAGTATTATAGGTGTGGTACTAGACAGATGGCTTATGGGTAGTATTATAGGTGTGGTACTAGACAGATGGGTTATGGGTAGTATTATAGGTGTGGTACTGGACAGATGGGTTAGTATTATAGGTGTGGTACTGGACAGATGGGTTAGTATTATAGGTGTGTTACTGGACAGATGGGTTAGTATTATAGGTGTGGTACTAGACAGATGGGTTAGTATTATAGGTGTGGTACTAGACAGATGGGTTATGGTTAGTATTATAGGTGTGGTACTGGACAGATGGGTTAGTATTATAGGTGTGGTACTAGACAGATGGGTTAGTATTATAGGTGTGGTACTGGACAGATGGGTTAGTATTATAGGTGTGGTACTAGACAGATGGGTTATGGGTAGTATTATAGGTGTGGTACTAGACAGATGGGTTAGTATTATAGGTGTGGTACTGGACAGATGGGTTAGTATTATAGGTGTGGTACTAGACAGATGGGTTATGGGTAGTATTATAGGTGTGGTACTAGACAGATGGGTTATGGGTAGTATTATAGGTGTGGTACTAGACAGATGGGTTAGTATTATAGGTGTGGTACTAGACAGATGGGTTAGTATTATAGGTGTGGTACTAGACAGATGGGTTAGTATTATAGGTGTGGTACTGGACAGATGGGTTAGTATTATAGGTGTGGTACTGGACAGATGGGTTAGTATTATAGGTGTGGTACTAGACAGATGGGTTAGTATTATAGGTGTGGTACTTGACAGATGGGTTAGTATTATAGGTGTGGTACTAGACAGATGGGTTAGTATTATAGGTGTGGTACTGGACAGATGGGTTAGTATTATAGGTGTGGTACTAGACAGATGGGTTAGTATTATAGGTGTGGTACTAGACAGATGGGTTAGTATTATAGGTGTGGTACTAGACAGATGGGTTATGGGTAGTATTATAGGTGTGGTACTGGACAGATGGGATAGTATTATAGGTGTGGTACTGGACAGATGGGTTATGGTTAGTATTATAGGTGTGGTACTAGACAGATGGGTTATGGGTAGTATTATAGGTGTGGTACTAGACAGATGGGTTAGTATTATAGGTGTGGTACTGGACAGATGGGTTAGTATTATAGGTGTGGTACTGGACAGATGGGTTATGGTTAGTATTATAGGTGTGGTACTAGACAGATGGGTTATGGGTAGTATTATAGGTGTGGTACTAGACAGATGGGTTAGTATTATAGGTGTGGTACTAGACAGATGGGTTAGTATTATAGGTGTGGTACTAGACAGATGGGTTAGTATTATAGGTGTGGTACTGGACAGATGGGTTATGGTATTATAGGTGTGGTACTGGACAGATGGGTTAGTATTATAGGTGTGGTACTAGACAGATGGGTTATGGTTAGTATTATAGGTGTGGTACTGGACAGATGGGTTATGGGTAGTATTATAGGTGTGGTACTAGACAGATGGGTTAGTATTATAGGTGTGGTACTAGACAGATGGGTTATGGGTAGTATTATAGGTGTGGTACTGGACAGATGGGTTAGTATTATAGGTGTGGTACTGGACAGATGGGTTAGTATTATAGGTGTGGTACTGGACAGATGGGTTAGTATTATAGGTGTGGTACTAGACAGATGGGTTAGTATTATAGGTGTGGTACTGGACAGATGGGTTAGTATTATAGGTGTGGTACTGGACAGATGGGTTAGTATTATAGGTGTGGTACTGGACAGATGGGTTATGGGTAGTATTATAGGTGTGGTACTAGACAGATGGGTTAGTATTATAGGTGTGGTACTGGACAGATGGGTTATGGTTAGTATTATAGGTGTGGTACTGGACAGATGGGTTAGTATTATAGGTGTGGTACTAGACAGATGGGTTATGGGTAGTATTATAGGTGTGGTACTAGACAGATGGGTTAGTATTATAGGTGTGGTACTGGACAGATGGGTTAGTATTATAGGTGTGGTACTGGACAGATGGGTTAGTATTATAGGTGTGGTACTAGACAGATGGGTTAGTATTATAGGTGTGGTACTAGACAGATGGGTTAGTATTATAGGTGTGGTACTGGACAGATGGGTTATGGTTAGTATTATAGGTGTGGTACTGGACAGATGGGTTAGTATTATAGGTGTGGTACTGGACAGATGGGTTAGTATTATAGGTGTGGTACTGGACAGATGGGTTATGGTTAGTATTATAGGTGTGGTACTAGACAGATGGGTTAGTATTATAGGTGTGGTACTGGACAGATGGGTTAGTATTATAGGTGTGGTACTAGACAGATGGTTGGGTAGTATTATAGGTGTGGTACTAGACAGATGGGTTATGGGTAGTATTATAGGTGTGGTACTAGACAGATGGGTTAGTATTATAGGTGTGGTACTGGACAGATGGGTTATGTTAGTATTATAGGTGTGTTACTAGACAGATGGGTTAGTATTATAGGTGTGGTACTAGACAGATGGGTTAGTATTATAGGTGTGGTACTAGACAGATGGGTTATGGTTAGTATTATAGGTGTGGTACTGGACAGATGGGTTAGTATTATAGGTGTGGTACTAGACAGATGGGTTAGTATTATAGGTGTGGTACTTGACAGATGGGTTAGTATTATAGGTGTGGTACTAGACAGATGGGTTATGGGTAGTATTATAGGTGTGGTACTAGACAGATGGGTTAGTATTATAGGTGTGGTACTGGACAGATGGGTTAGTATTATAGGTGTGGTACTAGAAAGATGGTTATGGGTAGTATTATAGGTGTGGTACTAGACAGATGGGTTATGGGTAGTATTATAGGTGTGGTACTAGACAGATGGGTTAGTATTATAGGTGTGGTACTAGACAGATGGGTTAGTATTATAGGTGTGGTACTAGACAGATGGGTTAGTATTATAGGTGTGGTACTGGACAGATGGGTTATGGTTAGTATTATAGGTGTGGTACTGGACAGATGGGTTAGTATTATAGGTGTGGTACTAGACAGATGGGTTATGGTTAGTATTATAGGTGTGGTACTTGACAGATGGGTTATAGTATTATAGGTGTGGTACTAGACAGATGGGTTAGTATTATAGGTGTGGTACTGGACAGATGGGTTAGTATTATAGGTGTGGTACTAGACAGATGGGTTATGGGTAGTATTATAGGTGTGGTACTAGACAGATGGGTTATGGGTAGTATTATAGGTGTGGTACTGGACAGATGGGTTATGGTTAGTATTATAGGTGTGGTACTGGACAGATGGGTTAGTATTATAGGTGTGGTACTAGACAGATGGGTTAGTATTATAGGTGTGGTACTAGACAGATGGGTTATGGGTAGTATTATAGGTGTGGTACTAGACAGATGGGTTAGAATTATAGGTGTGGTACTGGACAGATGGGTTCGTATTATAGGTGTGGTACTGGACAGATGGGTTAGTATTATAGGTGTGGTACTAGACAGATGGGTTAGTATTATAGGTGTGGTACTAGACAGATGGGTTAGTATTATAGGTGTGGTACTGGACAGATGGGTTATGGTTAGTATTATAGGTGTGGTACTGGACAGATGGGTTATGGTTAGTATTATAGGTGTGGTACTGGACAGATGGGTTAGTATTATAGGTGTGGTACTGGACAGATGGGTTAGTATTATAGGTGTGGTACTAGAAAGATGGTTATGGGTAGTATTATAGGTGTGGTACTAGACAGATGGTTTATGGGTAGTATTATAGGTGTGGTACTAGACAGATAGGTTAGTATTATAGGTGTGGCACTGGACAGATGGGTTATGGTTAGTATTATAGGTGTGTTACTGGACAGATGGGTTAGTAGTATAGGTGTGGTACTAGACAGATGGGTTAGTATTATAGGTGTGGTACTAGACAGATGGGTTATGGTTAGTATTATAGGTGTGGTACTGGACAGATAGGTTAGAATTATAGGTGTGGTACGAGACAGATGGGTTAGTATTATAGGTGTGGTAATGGACAGATGGGTAGTATTATAGGTGTGGTAGTAGACAGATGGGTTAGTATTGTTTTTGTGGTACTGGACAGATGGGTTATGGTTAGTATTATAGGTGTGGTACTGGACAGATGGGTTATGGTTAGTATTATAGGTGTGGTACTGGACAGATGGGTTAGTATTATAGGTGTGGTACTGGACAGATGGGTTAGTATTATAGGTGTGGTACTAGAAAGATGGTTATGGGTAGTATTATAGGTGTGGTACTAGACAGATGGGTTATGGGTAGTATTATAGGTGTGGTACTAGACAGATAGGTTAGTATTATAGGTGTGGCACTGGACAGATGGGTTATGGTTAGTATTATAGGTGTGTTACTGGACAGATGGGTTAGTTGTATAGGTGTGGTACTAGACAGATGGGTTAGTATTATAGGTGTGGTACTAGACAGATGGGTTATGGTTAGTATTATAGGTGTGGTACTGGACAGATGGGTTAGTATTATAGGTGTGGTACTAGACAGATGGGTTAGTATAATAGGTGTGGTACTGGACAGATGGGTTAGTATTATAGGTGTGGTACTAGACAGATGGGTTAGGGTAGTATTATAGGTGTGGTACTAGACAAATGGGTTAGTATTATAGGTGTGGTACTGGACAGATGGGTTATGGTTAGTATTATAGGTGTGTTACTGGACAGATGGGTTAGTATTATAGGTGTGGTACTAGACAGATGGGTTAGTATTATAGGTGTGGTACTAGACAGATGGGTTATGGTAGTATTATAGGTGTGGTACTAGACAGATTGGTTAGTATTATAGGTGTGGTACTGCACAGATGGGTTCGTATTATAGGTGTGGTACTGGACAGATGGGTTAGTATTATAGGTGTGGTACTAGACAGATGGGTTAGTATTATAGGTGTGGTACTGGACAGATGGGTTACGGTTAGTATTATAGGTGTGGTACTGGACAGATGGGTTAGTATTATAGGTGTGGTACTGGACAGATGGTTATGGGTAGTATTATAGGTGTGGTACTAGACAGATGGGTTAGTATTATAGGTGTGGCACTGGACAGATGGGTATGGTTAGTATTATAGGTGTGTTACTGGACAGATGGGTTAGTATTATAGGTGTGGTAGTAGACAGATGGGTTATGGGTAGTATTATAGGTGTGGTACTAGACAGATGGGTCAGAATTATAGGTGTGGTACTGGACAGATGGGTTCGTATTATAGGTGTGGTACTGGACAGATGGGTTAGTATTATAGGTGTGGTACTAGACAGATGGGTTAGTATTATAGGTGTGGTACTAGACAGATGGGTTAGTATTATAGGTGATGTACTGGACAGATGGGTTATGGTTAGTATTATAGGTGTGGTACTGGACAGATGGGTTAGTACTATAGGTGTGGTACTGGACAGATGGGTTAGTATAATAGGTGTTATGTACTGGACAGATGGGTTATGGTTAGTACTATAGGTGTGGTACTAGACAGATGGGTTAGTATTATAGGTGTGGTACTGGACAGATGGGTTAGTATTATAGGTGTGGTACTAGAAAGATGGTTATGGGTAGTATTATAGGTGTGGTACTAGACAGATGGGTTATGGGTAGTATTATAGGTGTGTTACTAGACAGATGGGTTAGTATTATAGGTGTGGCACTGGACAGATGGGTTATGGTTAGTATTATAGGTGTGTTACTGGACAGATGGGTTAGTAGTATAGGTGTGGTACTAGACAGATGGGTTAGTATTATAGGTGTGGTACTAGACAGATGGGTTATGGTTAGTATTATAGGTGTGGTACTGGACAGATAGATTAGAATTATAGGTGTGGTACGAGACAGATGGGTTAGTATTATAGGTGTGGTAATGGACAGATGGGTAGTATTATAGGTGTGGTACTAGACAGATGGGTTATGGGTAGTATTATAGGTGTGGTACTAGACAGATGGGTTAGTATTATAGGTGTGGTACTGGACAGATGGGTTATGGTTAGTATTATAGGTGTGTTACTGGACAGATGGGTTAGTATTATAGGTGTGGTACTAGACAGATGGGTTAGTATTATAGGTGTGGTACTAGACAGATGGGTTAGTATTGTTTGTGTGGTACTGGACAGATGGGTTATGGTTAGTATTATAGGTGTGGTACTGGACAGATGGGTTATGGTTAGTATTATAGGTGTGGTACTGGGCAGATGGGTTAGTATTATAGGTGTGGTACTGGACAGATGGGTTAGTATTATAGGTGTGGTACTAGAAAGATGGTTATGGGTAGTATTATAGGTGTGGTACTAGACAGATGGGTTATGGGTAGTATTATAGGTGTGGTACTAGACAGATAGGTTAGTATTATAGGTGTGGCACTGGACAGATGGGTTATGGTTAGTATTATAGGTGTGTTACTGGACAGATGGGTTAGTTGTATAGGTGTGGTACTAGACAGATGGGTTAGTATTATAGGTGTGGTACTAGACAGATGGGTTATGGTTAGTATTATAGGTGTGGTACTGGACAGATAGGTTAGAATTATAGGTGTGGTACGAGACAGATGGGTTAGTATTATAGGTGTGGTAATTGACAGATGGGTAGTATTATAGGTGTGGTACTAGACAGATGGGTTATGGGTAGTATTATAGGTGTGGTACTAGACAGATGGGTTAGTATTATAATTGTGGTACTGGACAGATGGGTTATGGTTAGTATTATAGGTGTGTTACTGGACAGATGGGTTAGTGTTATAGGTGTGGTACTAGACAGATGGGTTAGTATTATAGGTGTGGTAGTAGACAGATGGGTTATGAGTAGTATTATAGGTGTGGTACTAGACAGATTGGTTAGAATTATAGGTGTGGTACTGCACAGATGGGTTCGTATTATAGGTGTGGTACTGGACAGATCGGTTAGTATTATAGGTGTGGTACTAGACAGATGGGTTAGTATTATAGGTGTGGTACTGGACAGATGGGTTACGGTTAGTATTATAGGTGTGGTACTGGACAGATGGGTTAGTATTATAGGTGTGGTACTGGACAGATGGTTATGGGTAGTATTATAGGTGTGGTACTAGACAGATGGGTTATGGGTAGTATTATAGGTGTGGTACTAGACAGATGGGTTAGTATTATAGGTGTGTTACGGGACAGATGGGTTAGTATTATAGGTGTGGTAGTAGACAGATGGGTTATGGGTAGTATTATAGGTGTGGTACTAGACAGATGGTTCAGAATTATAGGTGTGGTACTGGACAGATGGGTTCGTATTATAGGTGTGGTACTGGACAGATGGGTTAGTATTATAGGTGTGGTACTAGACAGATGGGTTAGTATTATTGGTGTGGTACTAGACAAGTGGGTTAGTATTATAGGTGATGTACTGGACAGATGGGTTATGGTTAGTATTATAGGTGTGGTACTGGACAGATGGGTTAGTACTATAGGTGTGGTACTGGACAGATGGGTTAGTATAATAGGTGTTATGTACTGGACAGATGGGTTATGGTTAGTACTATAGGTGTGGTACTAGACAGATGGGTTAGTATTATAGGTGTGGTACTGGACAGATGGGTTAGTATTATAGGTGTGGTACTAGAAAGATGGTTATGGGTATTATTATAGGTGTGGTACTAGACAGATGGGTTATGGGTAGTATTATAGGTGTGGTACTAGACAGATGGGTTAGTATTATAGGTGTGGCACTGGACAGATGGGTTATGGTTAGTATTATAGGTGTGGTACTGGACAGATGGGTTAGTATTATAGGTGTGGTACTAGACAGATGGGTTAGTATTATAGGTGTGGTACTAGACAGATGGTTATGGGTATTATTATAGGTGTGGTACTAGACAGATGGGTTGTGGGTAGTATTATAGGTGTGGTACTAGACAGATGGGTTAGTATTATAGGTGTGGCACTGGACAGATGGGTTATTGGTATTATAGGTGTGGTACTGGACAGATGGGTTATGGGTAGTATTATAGGTATGGTACTAGACAGATGGGTTATGGGTAGTATTATAGGTGTGGTACTAGACATATGGCTTAGTATTATAGGTGTGGTACTGGACATATGGGTTATGGGTATACTATAGGTGTGGTACTGGACAGATGGGTTAGTATTATAGGTGTGGTACTAGACAGATGGGTTAGTATTATAGTTGTGGTACTGGACAGATGGGTTCGTATTATAGGTGTGGTACTGGACAGATGGGTTAGTATTATAGGTGTGGTACTGGACAGATGGGTTAGTATTATAGGTGTGGTACTAGACAGATAGGTTATGGTTAGTATTATAGGTGTGGTACTGGACAGATGGGCTAGTATTATAGGTGTGGTACTAGACAGATGGGTTAGTATTATAGGTGTGGTACTGGACAGATGGGTTAGTACTATAGGTGTGGTACTGGACAGAAGGGTTAGTATAATAGGTGTGGTACTGGACAGATGGGTTAGTATTATAGGTGTGGTACTGGACAGAAGGGTTAGTATAATAGGTGTGGTACTGGACAGATGGGTTAGTATTATAGGTGTGGTACTAGACAGATGGGTTATGGGCAGTATTATAGGTGTGGTACTAGACAGATGGGTTAGTATTATAGGTGAGGTATTGGACAGATGGGTTAGTACTATAGGTGTGGTACTGGACAGATGGGTTAGTATAATAGGTGTTATGTACTGGACAGATGGGTTATGGTTAGTACTATAGGTGTGGTACTAGACAGATGGGTTAGTATTATAGGTGTGGTACTGGACAGATGGGTTAGTATTATAGGTGTGGTACTAGAAAGATGGTTATGGGTATTATTATAGGTGTGGTACTAGACAGATGGGTTATGGGTAGTATTATAGGTGTGGTACTAGACAGATGGGTTAGTATTATAGGTGTGGCACTGGACAGATGGGTTATGGTTAGTATTATAGGTGTGGTACTGGACAGATGGGTTAGTATTATAGGTGTGGTACTAGACAGATGGGTTAGTATTATAGGTGTGGTACTAGACAGATGGGTATGGTTAGTATTATAGGTGTGGTACTGGACAGATAGGTTAGAATTATATGTGTGGTACAAGACAGATGGGTTAGTATTATAGGTGTGGTAATGGACAGATGGGTAGTATTATAGGTGTGGTACTAGACAGATGGGTTATGGGTAGTAATATAGGTGTGGTACTAGACAGATGGGTTAGTATTATAGGTGTGGTACTGGACAGATGGGTTAGTATTATAGGTGTGGTACTGGACAGATGGGTTATGGTTCGTATTATAGGTGTGGTACTAGACAGATGGGTTAGTATTATAGGTGTGGTACTGGACAGATGGGTAAGTGTTATAGGTGTGGTACTAGAAAGATGGGTTATGGGTAGTATTATAGGTATGGTACTAGACAGATTGGTTATGGGTAGTATTATAGGTGTGGTACTAGACAGATGGCTTAGTATTATAGGTGTGGTACTGGACAGATGGGTTATGGTTAATACTATAGGTGTGTTACTGGACATATGGGTTAGTATTATAGGTGTGGTACTAGACAGATGGGTTAGTATTATAGGTGTGGTAGTAGACAGATGGGTTGTGGGTAGTATTATAGGTGTGGTACTAGACAGATGGGTTAGAATTATAGTTGTGGTACTGGACAGATGGGTTCGTATTATAGGTGTGGTACTGGACAGATGGGTTAGTATTATAGGTGTGGTACTGGACAGATGGGTTAGTATTATAGGTGTGGTAGTAGACAGATGGGTTGTGGGTAGTATTATAGGTGTGGTACTAGACAGATGGGTTAGAATTATAGTTGTGGTACTGGACAGATGGGTTCGTATTATAGGTGTGGTACTGGACAGATGGGTTAGTATTATAGGTGTGGTACTGGACAGATGGGTTAGTATTATAGGTGTGGTACTAGACAGATAGGTTATGGTTAGTATTATAGGTGTGGTACTGGACAGATGGGCTAGTATTATAGGTGTGGTACTAGACAGATGGGTTAGTATTATAGGTGTGGTACTGGACAGATGGGTTAGTACTATAGGTGTGGTACTGGACAGAAGGGTTAGTATAATAGGTGTGGTACTGGACAGATGGGTTAGTATTATAAGTGTGGTACTAGACAGATGGGTTATGGGTAGTATTATAGGTGTGGTACTAGACAGATGGGTTAGTATTATAGGTGTGGCACTGGACAGATGGGATATGGTTAGTATTACAGGTGTGGTACTGGACAGATGGGTTAGTATTATAGGTGTGGTACTAGACAGATGGGTTAGTATTATAGGTGTGGTACTAGACAGATGGGTATGGTTAGTATTATAGGTGTGGTACTGGACAGATAGGTTAGAATTATATGTGTGGTACGAGTCAGATGGGTTAGTATTATAGGTGTGGTAATGGACAGATGGGTAGTATTATAGGTGTGGTACTAGACAGATGGGTTATGAGTAGTAATATAGGTGTGGTACTAGACAGATGGGTTAGTATTATAGGTGTGGTACTGGACAGATGGGTTAGTATTATAGGTGTGGTACTGGACAGATGGGTTATGGTTCGTATTATAGGTGTGGTACTAGACAGATGGGTTAGTATTATAGGTGTGGTACTGGACAGATGGGTAAGTATTATAGGTGTGGTACTAGAAATATGGGTTATGGGTAGTATTATAGGTATGGTACTAGACAGATGGGTTATGGGTAGTATTATAGGTGTGGTACTAGACAGATGGCTTAGTATTATAGGTGTGGTACTGGACATATGGGTTATGGTTAATACTATAGGTGTGTTACTGGACAGATGGGTTAGTATTATAGGTGTGGTAGTAGACAGATGGGTTGTGGGTAGTATTATAGGTGTGGTACTAGACAGATGGGTTAGAATTATAGTTGTGGTACTGGACAGATGGGTTCGTATTATAGGTGTGGTACTGGACAGATGGGTTAGTATTATAGGTGTGGTACTAGACAGATAGGTTATGGTTAGTATTATAGGTGTGGTACTGGACAGATGGGCTAGTATTATAGGTGTGGTACTAGACAGATGGGTTAGTATTATAGGTGTGGTACTGGACAGATGGGTTAGTACTATAGGTGTGGTACTGGACAGAAGGGTTAGTATAATAGGTGTGGTACTGGACAGATGGGTTAGTATTATCGGTGTGGTACTAGACAGATGGGTTATGGGTAGTATTATAGGTGTGGTACTAGACAGATGGGTTAGTATTATAGGTGTGGCACTGGACAGATGGGTTATGGTTAGTATTATAGGTGTGGTACTGGACAGATGGGTTAGTATTATAGGTGTGGTACTAGACAGATGGGTTAGTATTATAGGTGTGGTACTAGACAGATGGGTTAGTATTATAGGTGTGGTACTGGACAGATGGGTTAGTATTATAGGTGTGGTACTGGACAGATGGGTTATGGTTCGTATTATAGGTGTGGTACTAGACAGATAGGTTAGAATTATATGTGTGGTACGAGACAGATGGGTTATGGGTAGTAATATAGGTGTGGTACTAGACAGATGGGTTAGTATTATAGGTGTGGTACTGGACAGATGGGTTAGTATTATAGGTGTGGTACTGGACAGATGGGTTATGGTTCGTATTATAGGTGTGGTACTAGACAGATGGGTTAGTATTATAGGTGTGGTACTGGACAGATGGGTAAGTATTATAGGTGTGGTACTAGAAAGATGGGTTATGGGTAGTATTATAGGTATGGTACTAGACAGATGGGTTATGGGTAGTATTATAGGTGTGGTACTAGACATATGGCTTAGTATTATAGGTGTGGTACTGGACATATGGGTTATGGTTAATACTATAGGTGTGTTACTGGACAGATGGGTTAGTATTATAGGTGTGGTACTAGACAGATGGGTTAGAATTATAGTTGTGGTACTGGACAGATGGGTTCGTATTATAGGTGTGGTACTGGACAGATGGGTTAGTATTATAGGTGTGGTACTGGACAGATGGGTTAGTATTATAGGTGTGGTACTAGACAGATAGGTTATGGTTAGTATTATAGGTGTGGTACTGGACAGATGGGCTAGTATTATAGGTGTGGTACTAGACAGATGGGTTAGTATTATAGGTGTGGTACTAGACAGATGGGTTAGTATTATAGGTGTGGTACTGGACAGATGGGTTAGTATTATAGGTGTGGTACTTGACAGATGGGTTAGTATTATAGGTGTGGTACTGGACAGAAGGGTTAGTATAATAGGTGTGGTACTGGACAGATGGGTTAGTATTATAGGTGTGGTACTAGACAGATGGGTTATGGGTAGTATTATAGGTGTGGTACTGGACAGATGGGTTAGTAATATAGGTGTGGTACTGGACAGATGGGTTAGTATTATAGGTGTGGTACTGGACAGATGGGTTATGGGTAGTATTATAGGTGTGGTACTGGACAGATGGGTTAGTATTATAGGTGTGGTACTGGACAGATGGGTTAGTATTATAGGTGTGGTACTGGACAGATGGGTTCGTATTATAGGTGTGGTACTGGACAGATGGGTTAGTATTATAGGTGTGGTACTGGACAGATGGGTTAGTATTATAGGTGTGTTACTGGACAGATGGGTTAGTATTATAGGTGCGGTACTAGACAGATGGGTTAGTATTATAGGTGTGGTAGTAGACAGATGGGTTATGGGTAGTATTGTAGGTGTGGTACTAGACAGATGGGTTACAATTATAGATGTGGTACTGGACAGAAGGGTTCGTATTATAGGTGTGGTACTAGACAGATGGGTTATGGGTAGTATTATAGGTGTGTTACTGGACAGATGGGTTAGTATTATAGGTGTGGTACAGGACAGATGGGTTATGGGTAGTATTATAGGTGTGGTACTAGACAGATGGGTTAGTATTATAGGTGTGGTACTAGACAGATGGGTTATGGTTAGTATTATAGGTGTGGTACTTGACAGATGGGTTATGGGTAGTATTATAGGTTATGGGTAGTATTATAGGTGTGGTACTAGACAGATGGGTTAGTATTATAGGTGTGGTACTGGACAGATGGGTTATGGTTAGTATTATAGGTGTGGTACTGGACAGATGGGTTAGTACTATAGGTGTGGTACTGGACAGATGCGTTAGTATAATAGGTGTGGTACTGGACAGATGGGTTAGTATTATAGGTGTGGTACTAGAAAGATGGTTATGGGTCGTATTATAGGTGTGGTACAAGACAGATGGGTTACGGGTAGTATTATAGGTGTGGTACTAGACAGATGGGTTAGTATTATAGGTGTGGTACTGGACAGATGGGTTATGGTTAGTATTATAGGTGTGTTACTGGACAGATGGGTTAGTATTATAGGTGTGGTACTAGACAGATGGGTTAGTAATATAGGTGTGGTAGTAGACAGATGGGTTATGGGTAGTATTATAGGTGTGGTACTAGACAGATGGGTCAGAATTATAGGTGTGGTACTGGACAGATGGGTTCGTATTATAGGTGTGGTACTGGACAGATGGGTTAGTATTATAGGTGTGGTACTAGACAGATGGGTTAGTACTATATGTGTGGTACTAGACAGATGGGTTAGTATTATAGGTGATGTACTGGTCAGATGGGTTATGGTTAGTATTATAGGTGTGGTAGTGGACAGATGGGTTAGTACTATAGGTGTGGTACTGGACAGATGGGTTAGTATAATAGGTGTGGTACTGGACAGATGGGTTATGGTTAGTACTATAGGTGTGGTACTAGACAGATGGGTTAGTATTATATAGTATTATAGCCATCCACTTCTTTATGTCTGAAACACAGGCTTCTAGCGAGGGCAATTTTGGGGCTTCACCATGTTTCATTGAAATGTACAGCTGTGTGTCGTCCGCATAGCAGTGAAATTTAACATTATGTTTTCGAATGACGTCCCCAAGAGGTAAAATATATAGTGAAAACAATAGTGGTCCTAAAACGGAACCTTGAGGAACACCGAAATTTACAATTGATTTGTCAGAGGACAAACCATTCACAGAGACAAACTGATATCTTTCCGACAGATAAGATCTAAACCAGGCCAGAACTTGTCCATGTAGACCAATTTGGGTTTCCAATCTCTCCAAAAGAATGTGGTGATCGATGGTATCAAAAGCGGCACTAAGATCTAGGAGCACGAGGACAGATGCAGAGCCTCGGTCTGACGTCATTAAAAGGTCATTTACCACCTTCAGAAGTGCAGTCTCAGTGCTATGATGGGGTCTAAAACCAGACTGAAGCGTTTCGTATACATTGTTTGTCTTCAGGAAGGCAGTGAGTTGCTGTGCAACAGCTTTTTCAAAAAATTTTGAGAGGAATGGAAGATTCGATATAGGCCGATAGTTTTTTATAATTTCTGGATCAAGATTCGGCTTTTTCAAGAGAGGCTTTATTACTGCCACTTTTAGTGAGCTTGGTACACATCCGGTGGATAGAGAGCCGTTTATTATGTTCAACATAGGAGGGCCAAGCACAGGAAGCAGCTCTTTCAATAGTTTAGTTGGAATAGGGTCCAGTATGCAGCTTGAGGGTTTGTGAACGGAACCTTGGGTGAGGTGAGTGCTGACAGGGTGAAAGCCAGGATGCTGTAACCCCGGATAAAGCAGCGATAGAAGTTGGTGAACCCCAGGAAACATTGCAGCTGCACCCTGGATGTAGGCTGAGGCCTACCATTCGCCAGAGCCTGGAACACAGCAGGGGCATTGGTGAGTTCAAAGGGCATGACCAAATACTCGTGGTGGCCACTGGCTGTGTTGAAGGCGGTCTTCCACTCGTCCCCCTCTCATATCCGCACCAGGTTGTAGGCGTTCCGTAAATCCAGCTTGGAAAACACAGTGGCCCCCTGGAGCGGCTCGAAGGCCGAGGATATGAGTGGTAGCAGGTAACGGTTCTTCACAGTAATGTCATTGAGTCTTCGCTAGTCAATGCACGGGCGCAGGGTCTTGTCCTTTTTCTCCACGAAGAAGAACCCTGCGCCAGCGGGAGAGGAAGAGGGACGGATTAATCCAGCAGCTAGGGAGTCCCCAATGTAGGTCTCCAGAATACTTGCTCCTACTGGTGAGCCTGGTTTCTTTAAAGGACAAGAGGATACGAAATGACCAAGAGTGTTGGTCCCATGTTACATGAGCTGAAATAAGACAACTCTTCGTGTCGATTCTGTATTGCCGTTCTGCTGTTGACAGCCCAGCTCTGCATAGTGGCATAAGCTCAGGAAGCGGTGACTCTCCCTCCGTCGTTCCCTTAATCGCCCATCGATACGGATGGTCAAAGTGATGAGGGAATCGAGCTCCGTAGGTAACTCCCGGGCTGCAAGCTCGTCCTTGACCTCCTCTGAGACGCTATGCAGGAACATATTGAACAGTGCCTCTTGATTCCAAGCACTCTCCACTGCCAACGTACGGAAATCCACCGCATAATCAGCAACACTGCGGGAGTCCTGCCGAAGCTGGATTACCCCTCGCCCGGAGAACGGGGCATCAAAGACCTTCCTCACTTCTCCCACGAACCCCTCCAGACTAGCGCATATGGCCGGCTGTTGTACCCACACGGAAGTAGCCCATGTGAGAGCCCTCCCGGACATCAGCATGAAGAGGTAGGCTATCTTGGAGTGATCTGAAGGGAAGGAGGAGGGCTGAAGCTCAAAGATGAGGGCGCACTGAGCTAGGAACACCCTTCTGTTTGATGCTGTATGACTCTGTACACTAGCTCAGTCACCAAGGTTTGTCTTCGGCCTCAACTCTGACACTGCCGACAGACCTGTCTATAGTAATATCACTGTCTGCAACTGTCTATTCTGTAGTGGACATGGTCTTAGTTTGACTATAAAGCTCCCTTGTGGTATGTATTCACTGTGTTAGTATGATTAGACCCTGTCATCAGCCCCTCAGTGTAGTCTAGTTCCATCAGGGCTGACCCTAGTGTCTGGATGCATCTGTGCTCCAGCGATGCAGTAGGGGCTGTCCTAGGGCTTTGGCTCTGACTTGGTATTTACACTGAACAAAAAATATAAATGCAACATGTAAAGTGTTGGTCCCATGTTACATGAGCTGAAATAAAAGATCCCAGAAATGTTCCATATGCACAAAAAACTTATTTCTCTCAAATTTGTTTACATCCCTGTTAGTGAACATTTCTCCTTTGCCAAAATAATCCATACACTTGACAGGTGTGGCATATCAAGAAGCTGATTAAACAGCATGATCATTACACAGGTGCACCTTGTGCTGGGGACAATAAAAGGCCACTAAAATGTGCAGTTTTGTCACACAACACAATGCCACAGATGTCTCAAGTTTTGAGGTAGCATGCAATTGGCATGCTGACTGCAAGAATGTCCACCAGAGCTGTTGCCAGATAATTGATTGTTAATTTCTCTACTGTAAGCCGCCTCCAACGTCACTTTAGAGAATTTGCCAGCACGTCCAACCGGCCTCACAACCGCAGACCACGTGAATGGCGTCAAGTGGGCGAGCGGTTTGCTGATGTTAATGTTGTGAACAGAGTGCCCCGTGGTGGTGTTGGGATTATGGTATGGGCAGGTATAAACAACGGCAACGAACACAATTGCATTTTATCGATGGCAATTTGAATGCACAGAGATACCGTGACGAGATCCTGAGGCCCATTGTTGTGCCATTCATCCGCCTCCATCACCTCATGTTTCAGCATGATAATGCACGGCCCCATGTCACAAAGAACTGTACACAATTCCTGGAAGCTCAAGTTCTTCCATAGCCTGCATACTCATAGACGTATCACCCCATTGATCATGTCTGAGATGCTCTGGATAGATGTGTACGACAGCATGTTCCAGTTCCCGCCAATATCCAGCGACTTCGCACAGCCATTGAGTGGGACAACATTCCACAGGCCACAATCAACAGCCTGATCAACTCTATGTGAAGGAGATGTGTCGCGCTGCATGAGGCAAATGGTGGTCACCCCAGATACTGATTGGTTTTCTGATCCACGCCCCTACCTTTTTTAAGGTATATGTGACCAACAGATGCATATCTGTCAGGGGCGGAAATCTCGGGGGGACGGGGGGGACACGACCCCCCCATCCTGGGAAAAATCTGATTTGTCCCCCCCAATATATCACTGAAACATAACTATGTAATTTAAATAATAATAATAATATGCAATGAAAGCAATTGTGCTGATTATAGACACTTAATAGCGCGTTTTTAAGTTTCAAAAGATTGCGACCCCCCCCACC
>NC_059455.1:48948984-48961484 GCF_905237065.1 Salmo salar | reverse complement strand
TGAAGCATGTGTTTGAGTAGCATTAGCATCTTCACCCGGCTCTCTCTCTCGATTACATCTTCTGTTTGCTAAACGTGGCCTGCTTCCTCTAGTCCTGTGAGAGGGTAATGTTTGTACGAGGTATTCAAACAAGAGTGTCTCTGTGGCCCGAGAAAATCTAGTTTATGTAACATCCCCACTAGCATACGAAATGTCCAATACGTAGCTTCAAGTAGTATGTTAGTGTGGATATGGGAACAGAGCTGTAGTAATGTGGTAATGTATTAGTAGTAATGTAGTAGTAGTATTACTAGTAGTATTGTAGTAGTAATAACATAGTAGTAATAATAATGTAGTAATGTATTGATGTAGCGATGTAGTAGCAGTAGTAGTAATGTAGTAGTAGTAATGTAGTAGTAGTAGTTATGTAGTAGTTATGTAGTAATGTAGTAGTATTAACATAGTAGCAATCTAGTAGTAATCTCGTGATGTAGTAGTAGCAATGTAGTGATGTAGCAATGTAGTCTTAGTAGTAATACAGTAGTAAAGTAGTAATATAATAGTAGTAGTATTGTAGTAGTAATGTAGTAGGAATGTAGTAGTAATGTAGTAGTACAGTTGTTGTTGTAGTAATGCAGTAATGTAGTAGTAGTAATGTAGTACTAGTAGTAGTGTAGTAATAGCAGTAGAAGTAGTAATGTAGTAGTAGTAATATAGTAGTAGTAATGTAGTAGTAGCAGTGTAGTAGTAATGTAGTAGTAGTAATGCAGTAGTAGTAAGGCAGTAGTGTAGTAGTAGTAGCAGTGTAGTAGTAATGTAGTAGTAGTAATGTAGTAGTGTAGTAGTAGTAGTAGTAGTAGTTGTAGGAATGTAGTAGTAATGTAGTAGTTTTAACATAGTAGTAAGGTAGTAATATTAGTAGCAGTAATGTATAAGTATTAACATAGTAGTAATATAGTAATGTAGTAGTAATATAGTAGTAGTGGCAGTAGTAGTACTGTAGTAGTATTAGCATAGCAGTAATGTTGTAATGTAGTAGTATTAACATTGTAGTAACGTAGTAGTAGTGAAGTAGTAGTAATGTAGAAGTAGTGTTGTAGTAGTAGTAGTAGTAATGTAGAGGCAGTGTAGTAAGAGTAGTAGTAGTAGTAATGTAGAAGTAGTGTAGTTGTAGTAGTAGTAGTAATGTAGAAGTAGTGTAGCAGTAGTAATGTAGAAATAGTGTAATAGTAGTAGTAGTAATGTAGAAGTAGTGTAGCAGTAGTAATGTAGTAGTAGTGTAATAGTAGTAGTAGTAGTAGTAGTAGTAGTAGTAGTAGTAATGTAGAAGTAGTCTAGTAGTAGTAGTAGTAGTAGTAGTAGTAATGTAGAAGTAGTGTAATAGTAGTAGTAGTAGTAGTAATGTAGAAGTAGTGTAGTAGTAGTGTAATAGTAGTAGTAATGTAGAAGTCGTGTAGCAGTAGTAACGTAGAAATAGTGTAGCAGTAGTAACGTAGAAGCAGTGTAGCAGTAGTAGTAGTAGTAGTAGTAATGTAGAAGTAGTGTAATAGTAGTTGTATTAGTAATGTAGAAGTAGTGTAATAGTAGTAGTAGTAGTAATGTAGAAGTAGTGTAATAGTAGTAGTAGTAGTAGTAATGTAGAAGTAGTGTAATAGTAGTAGTAGTAGTAGTAATGTAGAAGTAGTGTAATAGTAGTAGTAGTAGTAGTAGTAATGTAGAAGTAGTGTAGCAGTAGTAATGTAGTAGTAGTAATGTAGAAGTAGTGTAGCAGTAGTAATGTGGTAGTAGTCATCCTAATCCAGGTACTTGTCATCAGCTCACAGATTACTGCACCTGTACATAGCCCATCTATAATTTAGCCCAAACAACTACCTCTTCCCCTACTGTATTTATTTATATTTATTTATTTTGCTCCTTCGCACCCCATTATTTCTATTTCACACTTTCTTCCACTACAAATCTACCATTCCAGTGTTTTACTTGCTATATTGTACGTACTTCTCCACCATGGCCTTTTTTTGCCTTTACCTCCCTTATCTCACCTCATTTGCTCACATTGTATACAGACTTATTTTTCTAGTATATTATTGACTGTATGTTTGTTTATGTGTAACTCTGTGTTGTTGTATGTGTCGAACTGTTTTGCTTTATCTTGGCCAGGTCGCAGTTGTAAATGAGAACTTGTTCTCAACTTGCCTACCTGGTTAAATAAAGGTGAAATAAAAAATAAATCTGCCTGGTTTACTGCAATTTTCTGTCTGTTGGCTGGGCTCCCTGCTTGTGCCATCAAACCCCTGCAATTTATCCAGAATGCTGCAGCCCGCCTGGTGTTCAACCTTCCCAAGCTCTTTTCTGTCCTGGCACCCCAATGGTGGAACCATCTTCCCCCTGAAGCTAGGACAGCAGAGTCCCTGCCCATTTTACGAAAACATCTGAAAACCATCCCTCTTCAAAGAGTATCTTAAATAATCCCTCAGCACCCCGCTGCCCCCCTCACGGCCGACCCGGAGTAGCAGTCTCACCTTCTCGACAGCGAAGGTCCGTATGACGTATTCTGACAGTAGCTGTGTCTCTATGAGCGTCACCTTGATGTCTCTGTAGATCTCTGTGTCGTCCGGCCAGTACTTACAGCACTTCACCTGCTTGACAGAAACACACCACGGTAACGGAACAGACACGCCACGGTAACAGAACAGACACGCCACGGTAACAGAACAGACACGCCACGGTAACAGAACAGACACGCCACGGTAACAGAACAGACACGCCACGGTAACAGAACAGACACGCCACGGTAACAGAACAGACACGCCACGGTAACAGAACAGACACACCACGGTAACAGAACAGACACAGCACGGTAACACAGACACACCACGGTAACAGAACAGACACGCCACGGTAACAGAACAGACACGCCACGGTAACAGAACAGACACGCCACGGTAACAGAACAGACACACCACGGTAACAGAACAGACACACCACGGTAACAGAACAGACACACCACGGTAACAGAACAGACACACCACGGTAACAGAACAGACACGCCACGGTAACAGAACAGACACGCCACGGTAACAGAACAGACACACCACGGTAACAGAACAGACACGCCACGGTAACAGAACAGACACGCCACGGTAACAGAACAGACACACCACGGTAACAGAACAGACACGCCACGGTAACAGAACAGACACACCACGGTAACAGAACAGACACACCACGGTAACAGAACAGACACGCCACGGTAACAGAACAGACACGCCACGGTAACAGAACAGACACGCCACGGTAACAGAACAGACACACCACGGTAACAGAACAGACACGCCACGGTAACAGAACAGACACACCATGGTAACAGAACAGACACACCACGGTAACAGAACAGACACACCATGGTAACAGAACAGACACACCACGGTAACAGAACAGACACACCACGGTAACAGAACAGACACGCCACGGTAACAGAACAGACACACCACGGTAACAGAACAGACACACCATGGTAACAGAACAGACACACCACGGTAACAGAACAGACACACCATGGTAACAGAACAGACACACCACGGTAACAGAACAGACACACCACGGTAACACAGACACACCACGGTAACAGAACAGACACACCACGGTAACAGAACAGACACGCCATGGTAACAGAACAGAACACGGTAACAGATACTTCAGTTATTGTACGTATCCAGTTAGGTGATTCAGTTGCAAAGCATTTAAGGTGGTCTGTGAGTCTTAAGTTTGTCTAAAGTTTGCAACCTACGACCAGTACAATGAATAAAAAGTCTAGGAAATGGTCACAGCATACAAGTGACATCTCACATTTCTCCTCTTCAAAATTCAATTTCTACACGTCCCTCTCGAGTCAAAATGAGGTTCGGTCCATATTAGTTTGGGGTCTATGGTCTAGGGGTAGCCGCAAATGGAAATGTAATTTATCAACAGATCTTACTTATTACATTATCCTTCTCATTCTCACATCGATAAGAGTGCAAATTAATATTCCGTAAAGGAGGAAAGATACAGTCAGAACTCAAACCTGAAAATGTTTGAAAGAACATGAAGCAAAAATATAAGTAAATGGTGCATCTAACATTCTGCAATGTCTCTCAAAAAGAAGAAACGGGACAAAAAAAAAAAAAAAATGAAAGCTAGGATATTTTTTTATCAACATCTGCTAATGAAAAGATAATGGCAGTCCACTAAAGATAGATAATTCATCATCCCTGTCACGTCCTGACCAGTAATAGGGGTTATTTGTTATTGTAGTTTGGTCAGGACGTGGCAGGGGGTGTTTGTTTCATGTGGTTGGGGCTATGTATTTAGGTAGAGGGGTGTTTGGTTTATGTGGTTCGGGGTTTGTTAGTCTATGTTAGTATATTTTCTATGTTCTATCTAGTCTTTTGTATTTCTATGTGTAGTTAATTGGGGTTGGACCTTCAATTGGAGGCAGCTGGTTATTGTTGCCTCTGATTGAAGGTCCTATAATTAGGAGTTTGTTTGTCATGCGATTTTGTGGGAGATTGTGCTTGTTTAGCGGTGTGCCTGCAAGACTGTCCAGTTCGTTTGTGTTTTTGTATATGTTTATTGTGTTTTTCCTTCTTCACCAAATAAAAAGAAGATGAGAATATATTTTCCCGCTGCGTCTTGGTCTTTACCCTGTGACACCCATGACAATCCCACTGTTAAGGTAGATTTCTATGTAGAGAACAACACTCACCCCATTGGAAGGATCAGTCAGACTCTATATTATCTGTGTTAACATTACAACACACCCCACCCCACCCCTCCCCCCACCATCAGTATCATCACTGTCGTTCAATTACACTCTTCACATCGTTAGACAAGCAGAAAGGAGGACATCGAGGATGAAACCAAAACAATGGAGCTGTTATGTTAGAATAGTAATTTTGATGAGGAATAAATGTGACACACACACACACAGACACACAGCAAAACACAGCAAACCTAATTCAATTTCCTCATTCTAAAGTGTTTGCTGTCATTACAGAGCTAAAATGAGATTGGAGTATCGAGTAACACTCTGGGGGTGTAGAGACAGAGAATAGAAAGAGAGAGAGAGAGACGGAGAGAGAAAGAAAGAGAGAGAAAAGGGAGAGATGGAGAGCGACAGAAAGAGAACAAGAAGGAGAGAAGGAGAGAGAGAGGAGAGAGAGAGAGACAGAGAGGAGAGAGAGAGAGAGACAGAAAGTGAGAGAGATAGACAGAGAAGGAGAGAGAGGAGAGAGAGAGGAGAGAGTAGACAGATACACAGAGAAGGAGAGAGAGGAGAGAAAAATAGAGAAGGAGAGAGAGAGAGAGAGAGGAGAGAGAGCGAGAGAGAGGGAAGAATTCTGGGTTTGTCTCTCGTCTCTCTGACAGTCCCTCTAGTAAATCCCTAATGACGATCCCAGATTGGAGATCACTGCTGTCTCTCTTTCCAGTGGGACTGATTTAAACCAAAACCCATTACGTTATTGGATCACTTTAAATGAGACGCCTCAGTGATGGGTTTGGGGACTTAGCCTTTGGGCGAAAATGACTTCCTCAGATTTACACACACTCACATACTGTACAATCATACAGACAGACGTACGGGCAGAGAGCTAGACAGAGAGAAGACCAGACAGACAGAAGAGAGCTAGACAGAGAGAAGACCAGACAGACAGAAGAGAGCTAGACAGAGAGAAGACCAGACAGACAGAAGAGCGCTAGACAGAGAGAAGACCAGACAGACAGAAGAGAGCTAGACAGAGAGAAGACCAGACAGACAGAAGAGAGCTAGACAGAGAAAGACCAGACAGACAGAAGAGAGATAGACAGAGAGAAGATCAGACAGACAGACATACAGAAGAGAGATAGACAGAGAGAAGACCAGACAGACAGACAGACAGACTCTCCCTCACATCACGCCACTCACCAGGTCCCTTCACTAACCAAACTTGTCGTAAATCAAAGACTGTGTATGCTGAAGCTCCCCCACACTAATCAAGGGGGAATAGGGTGTGTGTGTGTGTGTGTGTGTGTGTGTGTGTGTGTGTGTGTGTGTGTGTGTGTGTGTGTGTGTGTGTGTGTGTGTGTGTGTGTGTGTGTGTGTGTGTGTGTGTGTGTTTGAAACTGAAACGGTGTGTGTGCCAGGAACTCCAGAGTTCATCAGTAGAGCGGTGGCGATCTGAGTGCACACACGCGCGCACACACACACGCACACACACACACACACACACACACACACAGAGAGTGGCGGCAACAGAGCAGATGGGCTGGTGTGATACAGTGGAGTGATTTCATGTCCCCTCGGAGCGACCGGCGGCTCTGTGACCAACTGTGCTGCTCTGCCGTTGGACAATGATCATATAACGGACGGCCTATCACAGGCCTCTCAGGATAGAACCACAGCTAAACAGGTGTGGAGAAGGTGTGGGGAAGAAGATAGGAGGATGAGGGGAGGGAAAGAGAGAGGAGATGGAGAGAAGAAAGAGGATAGGAGGAATGGGGAGGGGAAGAGAGGAGAGGAGAGAAGAGAGTGGAGGACAGGAAGAATGGGGAGGGGAAGAGAGGAGAGGAGAGAGTGGAGGATAGGAGGAATGGGAGGGGAAAGGAGAGGAGAGAGTGGAGGATAGGAGGAATGGGGAGGGGAAAGGAGAGGAGAGGAGAGAGTGGAGGATAGGAGGAATGGGGAGGGGAAAGGAGAGGAGAGAGTAGAGGATAGGAGGAATGGGAAGGGGAAGAGAGGAGATGGAGAGAAGAGAGTGGAGGATAGGAGGAATGGGGAGGGGAGAGGAGAGGAGAGAGTGGAGGATAGGAGGAATGGGAGGGGAAAGGAGAGGAGAGGAGGAGGTAACAGTATAATGACCTACCAGAGATAGTGGATCCATACTACCCCCCACACCCACATCCATACTACCCCCCCCCCACATTCATACTACCCCCCCACCCACATCCATACTACCCCCTACCCACATCCATACTACCCCCACCCACATCCACACTACCCCCCTACCCACATCCATACTACTCCCTACCCACATCCATACTACCCCCCACCCACATCCATACTACCCCCCCACCCACATCCATACTACCCCCCACCCACATCCATACTACCCCATTACCCACATCCATACTACCCCCTACCCACATCCATACTACCCCCCACCCACATCCATACTACCCCATTACCCACATCCATACTACCCCATTCCCACATCCATACTACTCCCTTACCCACATCCATACTACCCCATTACCAACATCCATACTACCCCATTACCCACATCCATACTACCCCACTACCCACATCCATACTACCCCATTACCCACATCCATACTACCCCATTACCCACATCCATACTACCCAACTACCCACATCCATACTACCCCATTACCCACATCCACACCACCCCCCACCCACATCCATACTACCACATTACCCACATCCATACTACCCCATTCCCACATCCATACTACCCCATTACCCACATCCATACTACCCCATTACCCACATCCATACTAACCCCCTACCCACATCCATACTACTCCCCTACCCACATCCATACTACCCCATTACCCACATCCCTACTACCCCATTACCCACATCCATACTACCCCCCTACCCACATCCATACTACCCCCCTACCCACATCCATACTACCCCCCACCTACATCCATTCTACTTCCTACCCACATCCATACTACTCCCCTACCCACATCCATACTACCCCATTACCAACATCCATACTACCCCATTACCCACATCCATACTACCCCATTAACCACATCCATACTACACCTACCCACATCCATACTACCCACCACCCACACTACCCCATTACACACATCTATACTACCCCACACCCACATCCATACTACCCCCCCACCCACATCCATACTCCCCCTACCCACATCCATACTACCCCCCCCACCAACATCCATACTACCCCTCCTACCCACATCCATACTACCATTACCCACATCCATACTACTTCATTACCCACATCCATACTACCCCCTACCCACATCCATACTACCCCATACCCACATCCATAGTACCCCTCCCACCCACATCCGTACTACCCCCTACTCCCCAACCCACATCCATACTACCCTATTACCCACATCCATACTATCCACCTACCCACATCCATACTACCCGCCTACCCACATCCATACTACCCCATTATCCACATCCATGCTACCCCTATCCACATCCATACTACCCCACTACCCACATCCATACTACCCCATTACCCACATCCATACTAACCCCCTACCCACATCCATACTACCCCATTACCCACATCCATACTACCCCATTCCCACATCCATGTTACCCAAATACCCACATCCATACTACCCCATTACCCACATCCATACTACCCCCCTACCCACATCCATACTACCCCCCTACCCACATCCATACTACCCCCCACCTACATCCATTCTACCCCTTATCCACATCCATACTACCCCCCCACCCACATCCATACTACCGCCTACCCACATCCATACTACCCCCACCCACACTACCCACATTCATACTACTACCCTACCCGCATCCATACTACCCCCCACCCACATCCATACTACCCCCCACCCACATACATACTACCCCCCACCCACATCCATACTACCCCCCCACCCACATCCATACTACTCCCCCACCCACATCCATACTACCCCCTACCCACATCCATACTACTCCCTTACCCACATCCATACTACCCCATTACCAACATCCATACTACCCCATTACCCACATCCATACTACCCCACTACCCACATCCATACTACCCCATTACCCACATCCATACTACCCCATTACCCACATCCATACTACCCCACTACCCACATCCATACTACCCCATTACCCACATCCACACCACCCCCCACCCACATCCATACTACCACATTACCCACATCCATACTACCCCATTCCCACATCCATACTACCCCATTACCCACATCCATACTACCCCATTACCCACATCCATACTAACCCCCTACCCACATCCATACTACTCCCCTACCCACATCCCTACTACCCCATTACCCACATCCATACTACCCCCCTACCCACATCCATACTACTCCCCCACCCACATCCATACTACCCCCTACCCACATCCATACTACTCCCTTACCCACATCCATACTACCCCATTACCAACATCCATACTACCCCATTACCCACATCCATACTACCCCACTACCCACATCCATACTACCCCATTACCCACATCCATACTACCCCATTACCCACATCCATACTACCCCACTACCCACATCCATACTACCCCATTACCCACATCCACACCACCCCCACCCACATCCATACTACCACATTACCCACATCCATACTACCCCATTCCCACATCCATACTACCCCATTACCCACATCCATACTACCCCATTACCCACATCCATACTAACCCCCTACCCACATCCATACTACTCCCCTACCCACATCCCTACTACCCCATTACCCACATCCATACTACCCCCCTACCCACATCCATACTACCCCCCTACCCACATCCATACTACCCCCACCTACATCCATTCTACCCCATACCCACATCCATACTACTCCCCTACCCACATCCATACTACCCCATTACCAACATCCATACTACCCCATTACCCACATCCATACTACCCCATTAACCACATCCATACTACACCTACCCACATCCATACTACCCACCACCCACACTACCCCATTACACACATCTATACTACCCCACACCCACATCCATACTACCCCCCCACCCACATCCATACTCCCCCTACCCACATCCATACTACCCCCCCACCAACATCCATACTACCCCACCTACCCACATCCATACTACCATTACCCACATCCATACTACTTCATTACCCACATCCATACTACCCCCTACCCACATCCATACTACCCCATACCCACATCCATAGTACCCCTCCCACCCACATCCGTACTACCCCCTACCCCCCAACCCACATCCATACTACCCTATTACCCACATCCATACTATCCACCTACCCACATCTATACTACCCGCCTACCCACATCCATACTACCCCATTATCCACATCCATGCTACCCCTATCCACATCCATACTACCCCACTACCCACATCCATACTACCCCATTACCCACATCCATACTACCACCCACCCACATCCATACTACCCCTTTACCCACATCCATACTACCCCCCACCCACATCCATACTACCCTCCTACCCACATCCATACTACCCCCACCTACATCCATACTACCCCCACCCACATTACCCCCTACCCACATTCATACTACTCCCCTACCCGCATCCATACTACCCCCCACCCACATCCATACTACCCCCCACCCACATACATACTACCCCCCACCCACATCCATACTACCCCCCCACCCACATCCATACTACTCCCCCACCCACATCCATTCTACCCCCTACACACATCCATACTACCCCCCACCCACATCCATACTACCCTCCCACCCACATCCATACTACCCAATTACACACATCCATACCACCCCCTACCCACATCCATACCACCCCATTACCCACATCCATACTACCCCACTACCCACATCCATACTACCCCATTACCCACATCCATACTACCCCCCACCCACATCCATACTACCCCATTACCCACATCCATACTACCCCATTCCCACATCCTTACTACCCCATTACCCACATCCATACTACCCCATTACCCACATCCATACTAAACCCCTACATACATCCATACTACTCCCCTACCCACATCCATACTACCCCATTACCCACATCCATACTACCCCATTACCCACATCCATACTACCCCCACCCACATTCGTACTACCCCCACCCACATCCATACTACCCCCCACCCACATCCATACTACCCCCCACCCACATCCATACTACCTCCTACCCACATCCATACTACCCCCCACCCACATCCATACTACGCCCCACCCACATCCATACTGCCCCCCACCCACATCTATACTACCCCCTACCCACATCCATACTACCCCCCACCCACATACATACTACCCCCTACCCACATCCATAATACCCCCTACCCACATCCATACTACCCCCCACCCACATCCATACTACGCCCCACCCACATCCATACTACCCCCCACCCACATCCATACTACCCCCCTACCCACATCCATACTACCCCCCACCAACATACATACTACCCCCCACCCACATCCATACTACCCCCCACCCACATCCATACTACCCCCCTACCCACATCCATATTACCCCCCACCTACATCGATACTACAAAATGCTAATTTCCTTTAATTCTACACATTTTTCCATGGGGTGGAGAGAAATGTGAGACTGATCAACAAAATCAAATGAGGACCCCCCACCCCCCGGCCGGTGATTCCGCCATGATTACTAAGTTTAGATAGCAATTTAAAAACGTTAGGTGACATGGGCTTATTGATGGACTACCGGTGACGGACATAAAAGAAAAACTACTTACGCACGACTACATTTAGAGATGCCACCTAGTGTATTCTACTATTCTACCTAGCAACAGCCAGTTGAGACCCTGACTAAGGGGGATTGTTCCGGATGCAGTACATATCAGCAGATCAATGCTGATGTGTGTGTAACACGCATGTGTGTGTGTGTGTGTGTGTGTGTGTGTGTGTGTGTGTGTGTGTGTGTGTGTGTGTGTACTTGATTCAGTTAAGGAGCCATAGACTATGTAATTTGTGTAGCCTATAACTCTTAAGTCTTCACAAACAGACCCCTCGATAACAACTTACAGCACTCCTATCTCCTGTAAAGACAGCCAGGAGAGACCGTTGTTTGCTCTGAGGAACATCACTCAGTCTATCTGTCTGTCTGTCCGCCTGTCTGTCTGTCTGTCTGTCCGCCGGTCTGTCTGTCTGTCCGCCGGTCTGTCTGTCTGTCCGCCTGTCTGTCTGTCTGCCTGTCCGCCTGCCTGTCTGTCCGCCTGTCTGTCTGTCCGCCGGTCTGTCTGTCTGCCGGTCTGTCTGTCCGCCGGTCTGTCTGTTCGCCGGTCTGTCTGTCCGCCGGTCTGTCTGTCCGCCGGTCTGTCTGTCCGCCGGTCTGTCTGTCTGCCTGTTCGTCAGTTCTGTTCTGTTTGTTCTGTCTGTTCTGCCAGTCCTGTCTGTTCTGCTGGTCCTGTCGGTCCTGTCTGTCCTGTCGTCCTGTCTGTTCTGTTGGTCCTGTCTGTTACGTTCTGTCTGTCTGTCTGTCTGTCTGTCTGTCTGTTCTTTCTGTTCTGCCTGTCTGTCTGTCGGTCTGTCTGTCCGCCGGTCTGTCTGTCTGCCTGTTCGTCAGTTCTGTTCTGTTTGTTCTGTCTGTTCTGCCAGTCCTGTCTGTTCTGCTGGTCCTGTCTGTCCTGTCGTCCTGTCTGTTCTGTTGGTCCTGTCTGTTCTGTTGGTCCTGTCTGTTACGTTCTGTCTGTCTGTCTGTCTGTCTGTTCTGTCTGTTCTGCCTGTCTGTCTGTCGGTC